>NW_027308358.1:0-121000 GCF_047496885.1 Scyliorhinus torazame | reverse complement strand
ATAGTGAAATTCAATGCAAGCCGTTCTGAAACCAATCGGCAAATTACTCAAAATGCTTAACTCGCCGAGAAAATCACTTTTGTTCCACAATGAGTGTCTGGCAAACAATTAGTAAATTTCAATGCAAGACGTTCTGAAACCAATCGGCAAATTACTCAAAATGCTTAACTCGCCGAGAAAATCACTTTTGTTCCACATGAATGCCTGGCAAAAAATAGTTAATTGTGATGCAAGCCGTTCTGAAACTAATCGGCAAATTACTCAAAATGCTTAACTCGCCGAGAAAATCACATTTTCCCCACAATGAATGTCTGGCAAAAAATGGTAAAAATTCAATGCAAGCCGTTCTGAAACCAATCGGCAAATTACTCAAAATGCTTAACTCGCCAAGAAAATCACTTTTGTTCCACAATGAATGTCTGGCAAAAAATAGTAAATTCGAATGCAAGCCGTTCTGAAACCAATCGGCAAATTACTCAAAATGCTATACTCGCCGAGAAAATCACTTTTGTTCAACAATGAATGCCTGGCAAAAAATAGTTAATTGTGATGCAAGCCGTTCTGAAACTAATCGGCAAATTACTCAAAATGCTTAACTCGCCGAGAAAATCACATTTTCCCCACAATGAATCTCTGGCAAAAAATAGGAAATTTCAATGCAAGACGTTCTGAAACCAATCGGCAAATTACTCAAAATGCTTAACTCACCGAGAAAATCACTTTTTCCCCACAATGAATGCCTAGCAAAAAATGGTAAATTTCAATACAAGCCGTTCTGAAACCAATCGGCAAATTACTGAAAATGCTTAACCCGCCGAGAAAATCACTTTTGTTCCACAATGAATGCCTGGCAAAAAATAGTTAATTGTGATGCAAGCCGTTCTGAAACCAATCGGCAAATTACGTAAAATGCTTAACTCGCCGAGAAAATCACTTTTTCCCCACAATGAATGCCTGGCAGAAAATGGTAAATTTCAATGCAAGCCGTTCTGAAACCAATCGGCAAATTACTCAAAATGCTGAACTCGCCGAGAAAATCACTTTTTCCCCACAATGAATGCCTGGCAAAAAAATGGTAAATTTCAATGCAAGCCGTTCTGAAACCAATCGGCAAATTACTCAAAATGCTTAACTCGCCGAGAAAATCACTTTTGTTCCACAATGAATGCCTGGCAAAAAATAGTTAATTGTGATGCAAGCCGTTCTGAAACCCAACGGCAAATTACTCAAAATGCTTAACTCGCCGGGAAAATCACTTTTCCCCCACAATGAATGACTGGCAAAACATAGTGAAATTCAATGCAAGCCGTTCTGAAACCAATCGGCAAATTACTCAAAATGCTTAACTCGCCGAGAAAATCACTTTTGTTCCACAATGAATGTCTGGCAAAAAATTAGTAAATTTCAATGCAAGACGTTCTGAAACCAATCGGCAAATTACTCAAAATGCTTAACTCGCCGAGAAAATCACTTTTGTTCCACAATGAATGCCTGGCAAAAAATAGTTGATTGTGATGCAAGCCGTTCTGAAACCAATCGGCAAATTACTCAAAATGCTTAACTCGCCGAGAAAATCACTTTTGTTCCACAATGAATGTCTGGCAAAAAATAGTTAATTGTGATGCAAGCCGTTCTGAAACCAATCGGAAAATTACTCAAAATGCTTAACTCGCCGGGAAAATCACTTTTCTCCCCACAATGAATGTCTGGCAAAACATAGTGAAATTCAATGCAAGCCGTTCTGAAACCAATCGGCAAATTACTGAAAATGCTTAACTCGCCGAGAAAATCACTTTTGTTCCACAATGAGTGTCTGGCAAACAATTAGTAAATTTCAATGCAAGACGTTCTGAAACCAATCGGCAAATTACTCAAAATGCTTAACTCGCCGAGAAAATCACTTTTGTTCCACAATGAATGCCTGGCCAAAAAATAGTTAATTGTGATGCAAGCCGTTCTGAAACCAATCGGCAAATTACTCAAAATGCTTAACTCGCCGAGAAAATCACTTTTTCCCCACAATGAATGGCTGGCAAAAAATAGTTAATTTCGATGCAAGCCGTTCTGAAACCAATCGGCAAATTACTCAAAATGCTTAACTCGCCGAGAAAAATCACTTTTGTTCCACAATGAATGCCTGGCAAAAAATAGTTAATTGTGATGCAAGCCGTTCTGAAACCAATCGGCAAATTACTCAGAATGCTTAAACGCGCCGAGAAAATCACTTTTTCCCCCAATGAATGTCTGGCAAAAAATAGTTAATTTCGATGCAAGACGTTCTGAAACCAATCGGCAAATTACTCAAAATGCTTAACTCACCGAGAAAATCACTTTTTCCCCACAATGAATGCCGAGCAAAAAATGGTAAATTTCAATACAAGCCGTTCTGAAACCAATCGGCAAATTACTCAAAATGCTTAACTCGCCGAGAAAATCACTTTTGTTCCACAATGAATGCCTGGCAAAAAATAGTTAATTGTGATGCAAGCCGTTCTGAAACCAATCGGCAAATTACGTAAAATGCTTAACTCGCCGAGAAAATCACTTTTTCCCCACAATGAATGCCTGGCAGAAAATGGTAAATTTCAATGCAAGCCGTTCTGAAACCAATCGGCAAATTACTGAAAATGCTGAACTCGCCGAGAAAATCACTTTTTCCCCACAATGAATGCCTGGAAAAAAAATGGTAAATTTCAATGCAAGCCGTTCTGAAACCAATCGGCAAATTACTCAAAATGCTTAACTCGCCGAGAAAATCACTTTTGTTCCACAATGAATGCCTGGCAAAAAATAGTTAATTGTGATGCAAGCCGTTCTGAAACCAATCGGCAAATTACTCAAAATGCTTAACTCGCCGGGAAAATCACTTTTCCCCCCACAATGAATGACTGGCAAAACATAGTGAAATTCAATGCAAGCCGTTCTGAAACCAATCGGCAAATTACTCAAAATGCTTAACTCGCCGAGAAAATCACTTTTGTTCCACAATGAATGTCTGGCAAAAAATTAGTAAATTTCAATGCAAGACGTTCTGAAACCAATCGGCAAATTACTCAAAATGCTTAACTCGCCGAGAAAATCACTTTTGTTCCACAATGAATGCCTGGCAAAAAATAGTTGATTGTGATGCAAGCCGTTCTGAAACCAATCGGCAAATTACTCAAAATGCTTAACTCGCCGAGAACATCACTTTTGTTCCACAATGAATGTCTGGCAAAAAATTGTTAATTGTGATGCAAGCCGTTCTGAAACCAATCGGCAAATTACTCAAAATGCTTAACTCGCCGGGAAAATCACTTTTCTCCCCACAATGAATGTCTGGCAAAATATAGTGAAATTCAATGCAAGCCGTTCTGAAACCAATCGGCAAATTACTCAAAATGCTTAACTCGCCGAGAAAATCAATTTTGTTCCACAATGAGTGTCTGGCAAACAATTAGTAAATTTCAATGCAAGACGTTCTGAAACCAATCGGCAAATTACTCAAAATGCTTAACTCGCCGAGAAAATCACTTTTGTTCCACAATGAATGCCTGGCCAAAAAATAGTTAATTGTGATGCAAGCCGTTCTGAAACGAATCTGCAAATTACTCAAAATGCTTAACTCGCCGAGAAAATCACATTTTCCCCACAATGAATGTCTGGCAAAAAATGGTAAATTTCAATGCAAGCCGTTCTGAAACCAATCGGCAAATTACTCAAAATGCTTAACTCGCCGAGAAAATCACTTTTGTTCCACAATGAATGTCTGGCAAAAAATAGTAAATTCGAATGCAAGCCGTTCTGAAACCAATCGGCAAATTACTCAAAATGCTATACTCGCCGAGAAAATCACTTTTGTTCAACAATGAATGCCTGGCAAAAAATAGTTAATTGTGATGTAAGCCGTTCTGAAACTAATCGGCAAATTACTCAAAATGCTTAACTCGCCGAGAAAATCACATTTTCCCCACAATGAATCTCTGGCAAAAAATAGTTAATTTCGATGCAAGCCGTTCTGAAACCAATCGGCAAATTACTCAAAATGCTTAACTCGCCGAGAAAAATCACTTTTGTTCCACAATGAATGCCTGGCAAAAAATAGTTAATTGTGATGCAAGCCGTTCTGAAACCAATCGGCAAATTACTCAAAATGCTTAACTCGCCGAGAAAATCACTTTTTCCCCACAATGAATGGCTGGCAAAAAATAGTTAATTTCGATGCAAGCCGTTCTGAAACCAAGCGGCAAATTACTCAAAATGCTTAACTCGCCGAGAAAAATCACTTTTGTTCCACAATGAATGCCTGGCAAAAAATAGTTAATTGTGATGCAAGCCGTTCTGAAACCAATCGGCAAATTACTCAGAATGCTTAAACGCGCCGAGAAAATCACTTTTTTCCCCCAATGAATGTCTGGCAAAAAATAGTTAATTTCGATGCAAGACGTTCTGAAACCAATCGGCAAATTACTCAAAATGCTTAACTCACCGAGAAAATCACTTTTTCCCCACAATGAATGCCTTGCAAAAAATGGTAAATTTCAATACAAGCCGTTCTGAAACCAATCGGCAAATTACTCAAAATGCTTAACTCGCCGAGAAAATCACTTTTGTTCCACAATGAATGCCTGGCAAAAAATAGTTAATTGTGATGCAAGCCGTTCTGAAACCAATCGGCAAATTACGTAAAATGCTTAACTCGCCGAGAAAATCACTTTTTCCCCACAATGAATGCCTGGCAAAAAATGGTAAATTTCAATGCAAGCCGTTCTGAAACCAATCGGCAAATTACTCAAAATGCTGAACTCGCCGCGAAAATCACTTTTTCCCCACAATGAATGCCTGGCAAAAAAATGGTAAATTTCAATGCAAGCCGTTCTGAAACCAATCGGCAAATTACTCAAAATGCTTAACTCGCCGAGAAAATCACTTTTGTTCCACAATGAATGCCTGGCAAAAAATAGTTAATTGTGATGCAAGCCGTTCTGAAACCCATCGGCAAATTACTCAAAATGCTTAACTCGCCGGGAAAATCACTTTTCCCCCACAATGAATGACTGGCAAAACATAGTGAAATTCAATGCAAGCCGTTCTGAAACCAATCGGCAAATTACTGAAAATGCTTAACTCGCCGAGAAAATCACTTTTGTTCCACAATGAATGTCTGGCAAAAAATTAGTAAATTTCAATGCAAGACGTTCTGAAACCAATCGGCAAATTACTCAAAATGCTTAACTCGCCGAGAAAATCACCTTTGTTCCACAATGAATGTCTGGCAAAAAATAGTTAATTGTGATGCAAGCCGTTCTGAAACCAATCGGCAAATTACTCAAAATGCTTAACTCGCCGGGAAAATCACTTTTCTCCCCACAATGAATGTCTGGCAAAACATAGTGAAATTCAATGCAAGCCGTTCTGAAACCAATCGGCAAATTACTCAAAATGCTTAACTCGCCGAGAAAATCACCTTTGTTCCACAATGAGTGTCTGGCAAACAATTAGTAAATTTCAATGCAAGACGTTCTGAAACCAATCGGCAAATTACTCAAAATGCTTAACTCGCCGAGAAAATCACTTTTGTTCCACAATGAATGCCTGGCCAAAAAATAGTTAATTGTGATGCAAGCCGTTCTGAAACCAATCGGCAAATTACTCAAAATGCTTAACTCGCCGAGAAAATCACTTTTTCCCCACAATGAATGGCTGGCAAAAAATAGTTAATTTCGATGCAAGCCGTTCTGAAACCAATCGGCAAATTACTCAAAATGCTTAACTCGCCGAGAAAATCACTTTTTCCCCCACAATGAATGGCTGGCAAAAAATAGTTAATTTCGATGCAAGCCGTTCTGAAACCAATCGGCAAATTACTCAAAATGCTTAACTCGCCGAGAAAAATCACTTTTGTTCCACAATGAATGCCTGGCAAAAAATAGTTATTTGTGATGCAAGCCGTTCTGAAACCAATCGGCAAATTACTCAGAATGCTTAAACGCGCCGAGAAAATCACTTTTTTCCCCCAATGAATGTCTGGCAAAAAATAGTTAATTTCGATGCAAGACGTTCTGAAACCAATCGGCAAATTACTCAAAATGCTTAACTCACCGAGAAAATCACTTTTTCCCCACAATGAATGCCTAGCAAAAAATGGTAAATTTCAATACAAGCCGTTCTGAAACCAATCGGCAAATTACTGAAAATGCTTAACTCGCCGAGAAAATCACTTTTGTTCCACAATGAGTGTCTGGCAAACAATTAGTAAATTTCAATGCAAGACGTTCTGAAACCAATCGGCAAATTACTCAAAATGCTTAACACGCCGAGAAAATCACTTTTGTTCCACAATGAATGCCTGGCCAAAAAATAGTTAATTGTGATGCAAGCCGTTCTGAAACCAATCGGCAAATTACTCAAAATGCTTAACTCGCCGAGAAAATCACTTTTTCCCCACAATGAATGGCTGGCAAAGAATAGTTAATTTCGATGCAAGCCGTTCTGAAACCAATCGGCAAATTACTCAAAATGCTTAACTCGCCGAGAAAAATCACTTTTGTTCCACAATGAATGCCTGGCAAAAAATAGTTAATTGTGATGCAAGCCGTTCTGAAACCAATCGGCAAATTACTCAGAATGCTTAAACGCGCCGAGAAAATCACTTTTTCCCCCAATGAATGTCTGGCAAAAAATAGTTAATTTCGATGCAAGACGTTCTGAAACCAATCGGCAAATTACTCAAAATGCTTAACTCACCGAGAAAATCACTTTTTCCCCACAATGAATGCCGAGCAAAAAATGGTAAATTTCAATACAAGCCGTTCTGAAACCAATCGGCAAATTACTCAAAATGCTTAACTCGCCGAGAAAATCACTTTTGTTCCACAATGAATGCCTGGCAAAAAATAGTTAATTGTGATGCAAGCCGTTCTGAAACCAATCGGCAAATTACGTAAAATGCTTAACTCGCCGAGAAAATCACTTTTTCCCCACAATGAATGCCTGGCAGAAAATGGTAAATTTCAATGCAAGCCGTTCTGAAACCAATCGGCAAATTACTGAAAATGCTGAACTCGCCGAGAAAATCACTTTTTCCCCACAATGAATGCCTGGCAAAAAAATGGTAAATTTCAATGCAAGCCGTTCTGAAACCAATCGGCAAATTACTCAAAATGCTTAACTCGCCGAGAAAATCACTTTTGTTCCACAATGAATGCCTGGCAAAAAATAGTTAATTGTGATGCAAGCCGTTCTGAAACCAATCGGCAAATTACTCAAAATGCTTAACTCGCCGGGAAAATCACTTTTCCCCCCACAATGAATGACTGGCAAAACGTAGTGAAATTCAATGCAAGCCGTTCTGAAACCAATCGGCAAATTACTCAAAATGCTTAACTCGCCGAGAAAATCACTTTTGTTCCACAATGAATGTCTGGCAAAAAATTAGTAAATTTCAATGCAAGACGTTCTGAAACCAATCGGCAAATTACTCAAAATGCTTAACTCGCCGAGAAAATCACTTTTGTTCCACAATGAATGCCTGGCAAAAAATAGTTGATTGTGATGCAAACCGTTCTGAAACCAATCGGCAAATTACTCAAAATGCTTAACTCGCCGAGAAAATCACTTTTGTTCCACAATGAATGTCTGGCAAAAAATAGTTAATTGTGATGCAAGCCGTTCTGAAACCAATCGGCAAATTACTCAAAATGCTTAACTCGCTGGGAAAATCACTTTTCTCCCCACAATGAATGTCTGGCAAAATATAGTGAAATTCAATGCAAGCCGTTCTGAAACCAATCGGCAAATTACTCAAAATGCTTAACTCGCCGAGAAAATCACTTTTGTTCCACAATGAATGTCTGGCAGAAAATTAGTAAATTTCAATGCAAGACGTTCTGAAACCAATCGGCAAATTACTCAAAATGCTTAACTCGCCGAGAAAATCACTTTTGTTCCACAATGAATGCCTGGCAAAAAATAGTTGATTGTGATGCAAGCCGTTCTGAAACCAATCGGCAAATTACTCAAAATGCTTAACTCGCCGAGAAAATCACTTTTGTTCCACAATGAATGTCTGGCAAAAAATAGTTAATTGTGATGCAAGCCGTTCTGAAACCAATCGGCAAATTACTCAAAATGCTTAACTCGCCGGGAAAATCACTTTTCTCCCCACAATGAATGTCTGGCAAAACATAGTGAAATTCAATGCAAGCCGTTCTGAAACCAATCGGCAAATTACTCAAAATGCTTAACTCGCCGAGAAAATCACCTTTGTTCCACAATGAGTGTCTGGCAAACAATTAGTAAATTTCAATGCAAGACGTTCTGAAACCAATCGGCAAATTACTCAAAATGCTTAACTCGCCGAGAAAATCACTTTTGTTCCACAATGAATGCCTGGCCAAAAAATAGTTAATTGTGATGCAAGCCGTTCTGAAACCAATCGGCAAATTACTCAAAATGCTTAACTCGCCGAGAAAATCACTTTTTCCCCACAATGAATGGCTGGCAAAAAATAGTTAATTTCGATGCAAGCCGTTCTGAAACCAATCGGCAAATTACTCAAAATGCTTAACTCGCCGAGAAAATCACTTTTTCCCCACAATGAATGGCTGGCAAAAAATAGTTAATTTCGATGCAAGCCGTTCTGAAACCAATCGGCAAATTACTCAAAATGCTTAACTCGCCGAGAAAAATCACTTTTGTTCCGCAATGAATGCCTGGCAAAAAATAGTTAATTGTGATGCAAGCCGTTCTGAAACCAATCGGCAAATTACTCAGAATGCTTAAACGCGCCGAGAAAATCACTTTTTTCCCCCAATGAATGTCTGGCAAAAAATAGTTAATTTCGATGCAAGACGTTCTGAAACCAATCGGCAAATTACTCAAAATGCTTAACTCACCGAGAAAATCACTTTTTCCCCACAATGAATGCCTAGCAAAAAATGGTAAATTTCAATACAAGCCGTTCTGAAACCAATCGGCAAATTACTGAAAATGCTTAACTCGCCGAGAAAATCACTTTTGTTCCACAATGAATGCCTGGCAAAAAATAGTTAATTGTGATGCAAGCCGTTCTGAAACCAATCGGCAAATTACGTAAAATGCTTAACTCGCCGAGAAAATCACTTTTTCCCCACAATGAATGCCTGGCAGAAAATGGTAAATTTCAATGCAAGCCGTTCTGAAACCAATCGGCAAATTACTCAAAATGCTGAACTCGCCGAGAAAATCACTTTTTCCCCACAATGAATGCCTGGCAAAAAAATGGTAAATTTCAATGCAAGCCGTTCTGAAACCAATCGGCAAATTACTCAAAATGCTTAACTCGCCGAGAAAATCACTTTTGTTCCACAATGAATGCCTGGCAAAAAATAGTTAATTGTGATGCAAGCCGTTCTGAACCCATCGGCAAATTACTCAAAATGCTTAACTCGCCGGGAAAATCACTTTTCCCCCACAATGAATGACTGGCAAAACATAGTGAAATTCAATGCAAGCCGTTCTGAAACCAATCGGCAAATTACTCAAAATGCTTAACTCGCCGAGAAAATCACTTTTGTTCCACAATGAATGTCTGGCAAAAAATTAGTAAATTTCAATGCAAGACGTTCTGAAACCAATCGGCAAATTACTCAAAATGCTTAACTCGCCGAGAAAATCACTTTTGTTCCACAATGAATGCCTGGCAAAAAATAGTTGATTGTGATGCAAGCCGTTCTGAAACCAATCGGCAAATTACTCAAAATGCTTAACTCGCCGAGAAAATCACTTTTGTTCCACAATGAATGTCTGGCAAAAAATAGTTAATTGTGATGCAAGCCGTTCTGAAACCAATCGGCAAATTACTCAAAATGCTTAACTCGCCGGGAAAATCACTTTTCTCCCCACAATGAATGTCTGGCAAAACATAGTGAAATTCACTGCAAGCCGTTCTGAAACCAATCGGCAAATTACTGAAAATGCTTAACTCGCCGAGAAAATCACTTTTGTTCCACAATGAGTGTCTGGCAAACAATTAGTAAATTTCAATGCAAGACGTTCTGAAACCAATCGGCAAATTACTCAAAATGCTTAACTCGCCGAGAAAATCACTTTTGTTCCACAATGAATGCCTGGCCAAAAAATAGTTAATTGTGATGCAAGCCGTTCTGAAACCAATCGGCAAATTACTCAAAATGCTTAACTCACCGAGAAAATCACTTTTTCCCCACAATGAATGGCTGGCAAAAAATAGTTAATTTCGATGCAAGCCGTTCTGAAACCAATCGGCAAATTACTCAAAATGCTTAACTCGCCGAGAAAAATCACTTTTGTTCCACAATGAATGCCTGGCAAAAAATAGTTAATTGTGATGCAAGCCGTTCTGAAACCAATCGGCAAATTACTCAGAATGCTTAAACGCGCCGAGAAAATCACTTTTTCCCCAAATGAATGTCTGGCAAAAAATAGTTAATTTCGATGCAAGACGTTCTGAAACCAATCGGCAAATTACTCAAAATGCTTAACTCACCGAGAAAATCACTTTTTCCCCACAATGAATGCCGAGCAAAAAATGGTAAATTTCAATACAAGCCGTTCTGAAACCAATCGGCAAATTACTCAAAATGCTTAACTCGCCGAGAAAATCACTTTTGTTCCACAATGAATGCCTGGCAAAAAATAGTTAATTGTGATGCAAGCCGTTCTGAAACCAATCGGCAAATTACGTAAAATGCTTAACTCGCCGAGAAAATCACTTTTTCCCCACAATGAATGCCTGGCAGAAAATGGTAAATTTCAATGCAAGCCGTTCTGAAACCAATCGGCAAATTACTGAAAATGCTGAACTCGCCGAGAAAATCACTTTTTCCCCACAGTGAATGCCTGGCAAAAAAATGGTAAATTTCAATGCAAGCCGTTCTGAAACCAATCGGCAAATTACTCAAAATGCTTAACTCGCCGAGAAAATCACTTTTGTTCCACAATGAATGCCTGGCAAAAAATAGTTAATTGTGATGCAAGCCGTTCTGAAACCAATCGGCAAATTACTCAAAATGCTTAACTCGCCGGGAAAATCACTTTTCCCCCCACAATGAATGACTGGCAAAACATAGTGAAATTCAATGCAAGCCGTTCTGAAACCAATCGGCAAATTACTCAAAATGCTTAACTCGCCGAGAAAATCACTTTTGTTCCACAATGAATGTCTCGCAAAAAATTAGTAAATTTCAATGCAAGACGTTCTGAAACCAATCGGCAAATTACTCAAAATGCTTAACTCGCCGAGAAAATCACTTTTGTTCCACAATGAATGCCTGGCAAAAAATAGTTGATTGTGATGCAAGCCGTTCTGAAACCAATCGGCAAATTACTCAAAATGCTTAACTCGCCGAGAAAATCACTTTTGTTCCACAATGAATGTCTGGCAAAAAATAGTTAATTGTGATGCAAGCCGTTCTGAAACCAATCGGCAAATTACTCAAAATGCTTAACTCGCCGGGAAAATCACTTTTCTCCCCACAATGAATGTCTGGCAAAATATAGTGAAATTCAATGCAAGCCGTTCTGAAACCAATCGGCAAATTACTCAAAATGCTTAACTCGCCGAGAAAATCAATTTTGTTCCACAATGAGTGTCCGGCAAACAATTAGTAAATTTCAATGCAAGACGTTCTGAAACCAATCGGCAAATTACTCAAAATGCTTAACTCGCCGAGAAAATCACTTTTGTTCCACAATGAATGCCTGGCCAAAAAATAGTTAATTGTGATGCAAGCCGTTCTGAAACGAATCTGCAAATTACTCAAAATGCTTAACTCGCCGAGAAAATCACATTTTCCCCACAATGAATGTCTGGCAAAAAATGGTAAATTTCAATGCAAGCCGTTCTGAAACCAATCGGCAAATTACTCAAAATGCTTAACTCGCCGAGAAAATCACTTTTGTTCCACAATGAATGTCTGGCAAAAAATAGTAAATTCGAATGCAAGCCGTTCTGAAACCAATCGGCAAATTACTCAAAATGCTTAACTCGCCGAGAAAATCACTTTTTCCCCACAATGAATGGCTGGCAAAAAATAGTTAATTTCGATGCAAGCCGTTCTGAAACCAAGCGGCAAATTACTCAAAATGCTTAACTCGCCGAGAAAAATCACTTTTGTTCCACAATGAATGCCTGGCAAAAAATAGTTAATTGTGATGCAAGCCGTTCTGAAACCAATCGGCAAATTACTCAGAATGCTTAAACGCGCCGAGAAAATCACTTTTTTCCCCCAATGAATGTCTGGCAAAAAATAGTTAATTTCGATGCAAGACGTTCTGAAACCAATCGGCAAATTACTCAAAATGCTTAACTCACCGAGAAAATCACTTTTTCCCCACAATGAATGCCTAGCAAAAAATGGTAAATTTCAATACAAGCCGTTCTGAAACCAATCGGCAAATTACTCAAAATGCTTAACTCGCCGAGAAAATCACTTTTGTTCCACAATGAATGCCTGGCAAAAAATAGTTAATTGTGATGCAAGCCGTTCTGAAACCAATCGGCAAATTACGTAAAATGCTTAACTCGCCGAGAAAATCACTTTTTCCCCACAATGAATGCCTGGCAAAAAATGGTAAATTTCAATGCAAGCCGTTCTGAAACCAATCGGCAAATTACTCAAAATGCTGAACTCGCCGCGAAAATCACTTTTTCCCCACAATGAATGCCTGGCAAAAAAATGGTAAATTTCAATGCAAGCCGTTCTGAAACCAATCGGCAAATTACTCAAAATGCTTAACTCGCCGAGAAAATCACTTTTGTTCCAGAATGAATGCCTGGCAAAGCATAGTGAAATTCAATGCAAGCCGTTCTGAAACCAATCGGCAAATTACTCAAAATGCTTAACTCGCCGGGAAAATCATTTTTGTTCCACAATGAATGCCTGGCAAAGCATAGTGAAATTCAATGCAAGACGTTCTGAAACCAATCGGCAAATTACTCAAAATGCTTAACTCGCCGAGAAAATCACTTTTGTTCCACAATGAATGCCTGGCAAAAAATAGTTGATTGTGATGCAAGCCGTTCTGAAACCAATCGGCAAATTACTCAAAATGCTTAACTCGCCGAGAAAATCACTTTTGTTCCACAATGAATGTCTGGCAAAAAATAGTTAATTGTGATGCAAGCCGTTCTGAAACCAATCGGCAAATTACTCAAAATGCTTAACTCGCCGGGAAAATCACTTTTCTCCCCACAATGAATGTCTGGCAAAATATAGTGAAATTCAATGCAAGCCGTTCTGAAACCAATCGGCAAATTACTCAAAATGCTTAACTCGCCGAGAAAATCAATTTTGTTCCACAATGAGTGTCTGGCAAACAATTAGTAAATTTCAATGCAAGACGTTCTGAAACCAATCGGCAAATTACTCAAAATGCTTAACTCGCCGAGAAAATCACTTTTGTTCCACAATGAATGCCTGGCCAAAAAATAGTTAATTGTGATGCAAGCCGTTCTGAAACGAATCTGCAAATTACTCAAAATGCTTAACTCGCCGAGAAAATCACATTTTCCCCACAATGAATGTCTGGCAAAAAATGGTAAATTTCAATGCAAGCCGTTCTGAAACCAATCGGCAAATTACTCAAAATGCTTAACTCGCCGAGAAAATCACTTTTGTTCCACAATGAATGTCTGGCAAAAAATAGTAAATTCGAATGCAAGCCGTTCTGAAACCAATCGGCAAATTACTCAAAATGCTATACTCGCCGAGAAAATCACTTTTGTTCAACAATGAATGCCTGGCAAAAAATAGTTAACTGTGATGTAAGCCGTTCTGAAACTAATCGGCAAATTACTCAAAATGCTTAACTCGCCGAGAAAATCACATTTTCCCCACAATGAATCTCTGGCAAAAAATAGTTAATTTCGATGCAAGCCGTTCTGAAACCAATCGGCAAATTACTCAAAATGCTTAACTCGCCGAGAAAAATCACTTTTGTTCCACAATGAATGCCTGGCAAAAAATAGTTAATTGTGATGCAAGCCGTTCTGAAACCAATCGGCAAATTACTCAAAATGCTTAACTCGCCGAGAAAATCACTTTTTCCCCACAATGAATGGCTGGCAAAAAATAGTTAATTTCGATGCAAGCCGTTCTGAAACCAAGCGGCAAATTACTCAAAATGCTTAACTCGCCGAGAAAAATCACTTTTGTTCCACAATGAATGCCTGGCAAAAAATAGTTAATTGTGATGCAAGCCGTTCTGAAACCAATCGGCAAATTACTCAGAATGCTTAAACGCGCCGAGAAAATCACTTTTTTCCCCCAATGAATGTCTGGCAAAAAATAGTTAATTTCGATGCAAGACGTTCTGAAACCAATCGGCAAATTACTCAAAATGCTTAACTCACCGAGAAAATCACTTTTTCCCCACAATGAATGCCTAGCAAAAAATGGTAAATTTCAATACAAGCCGTTCTGAAACCAATCGGCAAATTACTCAAAATGCTTAACTCGCCGAGAAAATCACTTTTGTTCCACAATGAATGCCTGGCAAAAAATAGTTAATTGTGATGCAAGCCGTTCTGAAACCAATCGGCAAATTACGTAAAATGCTTAACTCGCCGAGAAAATCACTTTTTCCCCACAATGAATGCCTGGCAAAAAATGGTAAATTTCAATGCAAGCCGTTCTGAAACCAATCGGCAAATTACTCAAAATGCTGAACTCGCCGCGAAAATCACTTTTTCCCCACAATGAATGCCTGGCAAAAAAATGGTAAATTTCAATGCAAGCCGTTCTGAAACCAATCGGCAAATTACTCAAAATGCTTAACTCGCCGAGAAAATCACTTTTGTTCCACAATGAATGCCTGGCAAAAAATAGTTAATTGTGATGCAAGCCGTTCTGAAACCAATCGGCAAATTACTCAAAATGCTTAACTCGCCGGGAAAATCACTTTTCCCCCCACAATGAATGACTGGCAAAACATAGTGAAATTCAATGCAAGCCGTTCTGAAACCAATCGGCAAATTACTCAAAATGCTTAACTCGCCGAGAAAATCACTTTTGTTCCACAATGAATGTCTGGCAAAAAATTAGTAAATTTCAATGCAAGACGTTCTGAAACCAATCGGCAAATTACTCAAAATGCTTCACTCGCCGAGAAAATCACTTTTGTTCCACAATGAATGCCTGGCAAAAAATAGTTGATTGTGATGCAAGCCGTTCTGAAACTAATCGGCAAATTACTCAAAATGCTTAACTCGCCGAGAAAATCACATTTTCCCCACAATGAATGTCTGGCAAAAAATGGTAAATTTCAATGCAAGCCGTTCTGAAACCAATCGGCAAATTACTCAAAATGCTTAACTCGCCGAGAAAATCACTTTTTCCCCACAATGAATGCCTGGCAAAAAATGGTAAATTTCAATGCAAGCCGTTCTGAAACCAATCGGCAAATTACTCAAAATGCTTAACTCGCGGAGAAAATCACTTTTGTTCCACAATGAATGCCTGGCAAAAAATAGTTAATTGTGATGCAAGCCGTTCTGAAACCAATCGGCAAATTACTCAAAATGCTTAACTCGCCGGGAAAATCACTTTTCCCCCCACAATGAATGTCTGGCAAAACATAGTGAAATTTAATGCAAGCCGTTCTGAAACCAATCGGCAAATTACTCAAAATGCTTAACTCGCCGAGAAAATCACTTTTGTTCCACAATGAGTGTCTGGCAAACAATTAGTAAATTTCAATGCAAGACGTTCTGAAACCAATCGGCAAATTACTCAAAATGCTTAACTCGCCGAGAAAATCACTTTTGTTCCACAATGAATGCCTGGCCAAAAAATAGTTAATTGTGATGCAAGCCGTTCTGAAACTAATCGGCAAATTACTCAAAATGCTTAACTCGCCGAGAAAATCACATTTTCCCCACAATGAATGTCTGGCAAAAAATGGTAAATTTCAATGCAAGCCGTTCTGAAACAAATCGGCAAATTACTCAAAATGCTTAACTCGCCGAGAAAGTCACTTTTGTTCCACAATGAATGCCTGGCAAACAATAGTTAATTGTGATGCAAGCCATTCTGAAACTAATCGGCAAATTACTCAAAATGCTTAACTCGCCAAGAAAATCACATTTTCCCCACAATGAATGTCTGGCAAAAAATGGTAAATTTCAATGCAAGCCGTTCTGAAACCAATCGGCAAATTACTCAAAATGCTTAACTCGCCGAGAAAATCACTTTTGTTCCACAATGAATGTGTGGCAAAAAATTAGTACATTTCAATGCAAGCCGTTCTGAAACCAATCGGCAAATTACTCAAAATGCTTAACTCGCCGAGAAAATCACTTTTGTTCCACAATGAATGCCTGGCAAAAAATAGTTAATTGTGATGCAAGCCGTTCTGAAACTAATCGGCACATTGCTCAAAATGCTTAACTCGCCGAGAAAATCACATTTTCCCCACAATGAATGTCTGGCAAAAATAGTTAATTTCAATGCAAGACGTTCTGTAACCAATCGGGAAATTACTCAAAATGCTTAACTCGCCGAGAAAATCACTTTTGTTCCACAATGATTGCCTGGCAAAAAATAGTTAATTGTGATGCAAGCCGTTCTGAAACCAATCGGCAAATTACTCAAAATGCTTAACTCGCCGGGAAAATCACTTTTCCCCCCACAATGAATGTCTGGCAAAACATAGTGAAATTCAATGCAAGCTGTTCTGAAACCAATCGGCAAATTACTCAAAATGCTTAACTCGCCGAGAAAATCAGTTTCTTTTCACAATGAATGTCTGGCAAAAAATAGTAAATTTCAATGCAAGACGTTCTGAAACCAATCGGCAAATTACTCAAAATGCTTAACTCGCCGAGAAAATCACTTTGTTCCCACACTGAATGGTTGGCAAAAAATAATTAATTTCAATGCAAGACATTCTGAAACCAATCGGCAAATTACTCAAAATGCTTAACTCGCCGAGAAAATCACTTTTGTTCCACAATGAATGCCTGGCAAAAAATAGTTAATTGTGATGCAAGCCGTTCTGAAACGAATCGGCAAAATTACTCAAAATGCGTAACTCGCCGAGAAAATCACTTTTTCCCCATAATGAATGCCTGGCAAAAAATGGCAAGTTTCAATGCAAGCCGTTCTGAAACCAATCGGCAAATTACTCAAAATGCTTAACTCGCCGAGAAAATCACTTTTGTTCCACAATGAATGTCTGGCAAAAAATTAGTAAATTTCAATGCAAGACGTTCTGAAACCAATCGGCAAATTACTCAAAATGCTTAACTCGCCGAGAAAATCACTTTTGTTCCACAATGAATGCCTGGCAAAAAATAGTTAATTGTGATGCAAGCCGTTCTGAAACTAATCGGCAAATTACTCAAAATGCTTAACTCGCCGAGAAAATCACATTTTCCCCACAATGAATGTCTGGCAAAAAATGGTAAATTACAATGCAAGCCGTTCTGAAACCAATCGGCAAATTACTCAAAATGCTTCACTCGCCGAGAAAATCACTTTTGTCCCACAATGAATGCCTGGCAAAAAATAGTTAATTGTGATGCAAGCCGTTCTGAAACCAATCGGCAAATTACTCAAAATGCTTAACTCGCCGAGAAAATCACTTTTTCCCCACAATGAATGCCTGGCAAAAAATGGTAAATTTCAATGCAAGCCGTTCTGAAACCAATCGGCAAATTACTCAAAATGCTTAACTCGCCGAGAAAATCACTTTTGTTCCACAATGAATGTCTGGCAAAAAATAGCAAATTTCAATGCAAGACGTTCTGAAACCAATCGGCAAATTACTCAAAATGCTTAACTCGCCGAGAAAATCACTTTTGTTCCACAATGATTGCCTGGCAAAAAATAGTTAATTGTGATGCAAGCCGTTCTGAAACCAATCGGCAAATTACTCAAAATGCTTAACTCGCCGGGAAAATCACTTTTCCCCCCACAATGAATGTCTGGCAAAACATAGTGAAATTCAATGCAAGCTGTTCTGAAACCAATCGGCAAATTACTCAAAATGCTTAACTCGCCGAGAAAATCAGTTTCTTTTCAAAATGAATGTCTGGCAAAAGATAGTAAATTTCAATGCAAGACGTTCTGAAACCAATCGGCAAATTACTCAAAATGCTTAACTCGCCGAGAAAATCACTTTGTTCCCACACTGAATGGTTGGCAAAAAATAATTAATTTCAATGCAAGACATTCTGAAACCAATCGGCAAATTACTCAAAATGCTTAACTCGCCGAGAAAATCACTTTTGTTCCACAATGAATGCCTGGCAAAAAATAGTTAATTGTGATGCAAGCCGTTCTGAAACGAATCGGCAAAATTACTCGAAATGCGTAACTCGCCGAGAAAATCACTTTTTCCCCACAATGAATGCCTGGCAAAAAATGGTAAGTTTCAATGCAAGCCGTTCTGAAACCAATCGGCAAATTACTCAAAATGCTTAACTCGCCGAGAAAATCACTTTTGTTCCACAATGAATGTCTGGCAAAAAATTAGTAAATTTCAATGCAAGACGTTCTGAAACCAATCGGCAAATTACTCAAAATGCTTAACTCGCCGAGAAAATCACTTTTGTTCCACAATGAATGCCTGGCAAAAAATAGTTAATTGTGATGCAAGCCGTTCTGAAACTAATCGGCAAATTACTCAAAATGCTTAACTCGCCGAGAAAATCACATTTTCCCCACAATGAATGTCTGGCAAAAAATGGTAAATTACAATGCAAGCCGTTCTGAAACCAATCGGCAAATTACTCAAAATGCTTCACTCGCCGAGAAAATCACTTTTGTCCCACAATGAATGCCTGGCAAAAAATAGTTAATTGTGATGCAAGCCGTTCTGAAACCAATCGGCAAATTACTCAAAATGCTTAACTCGCCGAGAAAATCACTTTTTCCCCACAATGAATGCCTGGCAAAAAATGGTAAATTTCAATGCAAGCCGTTCTGAAACCAATCGGCAAATTACTCAAAATGCTTAACTCGCCGAGAAAATCACTTTTGTTCCACAATGAATGTCTGGCAAAAAATAGTAAATTTCAATGCAAGACGTTCTGAAACCAATCGGCAAATTACTCACAATGCTTAACTCGCCGTGAAAATCAGTTTTTTCCCACAACGAATGTCTGGCAAAAAATAGTAAATTCCAATGCAAGCCGTTCTGAAACCAATCGGTAAATTACTCAAAATGCTTAACTCGCCGAGAAAATCACTTTTTTCCCACACTGAATGGCTGGCAAAAAATAGTTAATTTCAATGCAAGACATTCTGAAACCAATCGGCAAATTACTCAAAATGCTTAACTCGCCGAGAAAACCACTTTTGTTCCACCATGAATGGTTCGCAAAAAATAGTTAATTTCAATGCAAGATGTTCTGAAACCAATCGGCAAATTACTCAAAATGCTTAACTCGCCGAGAAAATCACTTTCTTTCCACAATGAATGGCTGGCAAAAAATAGTGAATTTCAATGCAAGCCGTTCTGAAACCAATCGGCAAATTACTCAAAATGCTTAACTCGCCGAGAAAATCACTTTTGTTCCACAATGAATGTCTGGCAAAAAATAGTAAATTTCAATGCAAGACGTTCTGAAACCAATAGGCAAATTACTCAAAATGCTTAACTCGCCGAGAAAATCACTTTTGTTCCACAATGAATGCCTGGCAAAAATGGTAAATTTCAAAGCAAGCTGTGCTGAAACCTACCGGCAAATTACTCAAAATGCTTAACTCGCCGAGAAAATCACTTTTGTTCCACAATGAATGTCCGGCAAAAAATTAGTAAATTTCAATGCAAGACGTTCTGAAACCAATCGGCAAATTACTCAAAATGCTTAACTCGCCGAGAAAGTCACTTTTGTTCCACAATGAATGCCTGGCAAACAATAGTTAATTGTGATGCAAGCCATTCTGAAACTAATCGGCAAATTACTCAAAATGCTTAACTCGCCAAGAAAATCACATTTTCCCCACAATGAATGTCTGGCAAAAAATGGTAAATTTCAATGCAAGCCGTTCTGAAACCAATCGGCAAATTACTCAAAATGCTTAACTCGCCGAGAAAATCACTTTTGTTCCACAATGAATGTGTGGCAAAAAATTAGTACATTTCAATGCAAGCCGTTCTGAAACCAATCGGCAAATTACTCAAAATGCTTAACTCGCCGAGAAAATCACTTTTGTTCCACAACGAATGCCTGGCAAAAAATAGTTAATTGTGATGCAAGCCGTTCTGAAACTAATCGGCACATTACTCAAAATGCTTAACTCGCCGAGAAAATCACATTTTCCCCACAATGAATGTCTGGCAAAAATAGTTAATTTCAATGCAAGACGTTCTGTAACCAATCGGGAAATTACTCAAAATGCTTAACTCGCCGAGAAAATCACTTTTGTTCCACAATGATTGCCTGGCAAAAAATAGTTAATTGTGATGCAAGCCGTTCTGAAACCAATCGGCAAATTACTCAAAATGCTTAACTCGCCGGGAAAATCACTTTTCCCCCCACAATGAATGTCTGGCAAAACATAGTGAAATTCAATGCAAGCTGTTCTGAAACCAATCGGCAAATTACTCAAAATGCTTAACTCGCCGAGAAAATCAGTTTCTTTTCACAATGAATGTCTGGCAAAAAATAGTAAATTTCAATGCAAGACGTTCTGAAACCAATCGGCAAATTACTCAAAATGCTTAACTCGCCGAGAAAATCACTTTGTTCCCACACTGAATGGTTGGCAAAAAATAATTAATTTCAATGCAAGACATTCTGAAACCAATCGGCAAATTACTCAAAATGCTTAACTCGCCGAGAAAATCACTTTTGTTCCACAATGAATGCCTGGCAAAAAATAGTTAATTGTGATGCAAGCCGTTCTGAAACGAATCGGCAAAATTACTCAAAATGCGTAACTCGCCGAGAAAATCACTTTTTCCCCACAATGAATGCCTGGCAAAAAATGGCAAGTTTCAATGCAAGCCGTTCTGAAACCAATCGGCAAATTACTCAAAATGCTTAACTCGCCGAGAAAATCACTTTTGTTCCACAATGAATGTCTGGCAAAAAATTAGTAAATTTCAATGCAAGACGTTCTGAAACCAATCGGCAAATTACACAAAATGCTTAACTCGCCGAGAAAATCACTTTTGTTCCACAATGAATGCCTGGCAAAAAATAGTTAATTGTGATGCAAGCCGTTCTGAAACTAATCGGCAAATTACTCAAAATGCTTAACTCGCCGAGAAAATCACATTTTCCCCACAATGAATGTCTGGCAAAAAATGGTAAATTACAATGCAAGCCGTTCTGAAACCAATCGGCAAATTACTCAAAATGCTTCACTCGCCGAGAAAATCACTTTTGTCCCACAATGAATGCCTGGCAAAAAATAGTTAATTGTGATGCAAGCCGTTCTGAAACCAATCGGCAAATTACTCAAAATGCTTAACTCGCCGAGAAAATCACTTTTTCCCCACAATGAATGCCTGGCAAAAAATGGTAAATTTCAATGCAAGCCGTTCTGAAACCAATCGGCAAATTACTCAAAATGCTTAACTCGCCGAGAAAATCACTTTTGTTCCACAATGAATGTCTGGCAAAAAATAGTAAATTTCAATGCAAGACGTTCTGAAACCAATCGGCAAATTACTCAAAATGCTTAACTCGCCGAGAAAATCACTTTTGTTCCACAATGATTGCCTGGCAAAAAATAGTTAATTGTGATGCAAGCCGTTCTGAAACCAATCGGCAAATTACTCAAAATGCTTAACTCGCCGGGAAAATCACTTTTCCCCCCACAATGAATGTCTGGCAAAACATAGTGAAATTCAATGCAAGCTGTTCTGAAACCAGTCGGCAAATTACTCAAAATGCTTAACTCGCCGAGAAAATCAGTTTCTTTTCAAAATGAATGTCTGGCAAAAGATAGTAAATTTCAATGCAAGACGTTCTGAAACCAATCGGCAAATTACTCAAAATGCTTAACTCGCCGAGAAAATCACTTTGTTCCCACACTGAATGGTTGGCAAAAAATAATTAATTTCAATGCAAGACATTCTGAAACCAATCGGCAAATTACTCAAAATGCTTAACTCGCCGAGAAAATCACTTTTGTTCCACAATGAATGCCTGGCAAAAAATAGTTAATTGTGATGCAAGCCGTTCTGAAACGAATCGGCAAAATTACTCAAAATGCGTAACTCGCCGAGAAAATCACTTTTTCCCCACAATGAATGCCTGGCAAAAAATGGTAAGTTTCAATGCAAGCCGTTCTGAAACCAATCGGCAAATTACTCAAATTACTCAAAATGCTTATCTCGCCGAGAAAATCACTTTTGTTCCACAATGAATGTCTGGCAAAAAATTAGGCAAATTACTCGCCGAGAAAATCACTTTTTCCCCACAATGAATGCCTGGCAAAAAATGGTAAGTTTCAATGCAAGCCGTTCTGAAACCAATCGGCAAATTACTCAAAATGCTTAACTCGCCGAGAAAATCACTTTTGTTCCACAATGAATGTCTGGCAAAAAATAGTAAATTTCAATGCAAGACGTTCTGAAACCAATAGGCAAATTACTCAAAATGCTTAACTCGCCGAGAAAATCACTTTTGTTCCACAATGAATGCCTGGCAAAAATGGTAAATTTCAAAGCAAGCTGTGCTGAAACCTATCGGCAAATTACTCAAAATGCTTAACTCGCCGAGAAAATCACTTTTGTTCCACAATGAATGTCTGGCAAAAAATTAGTAAATTTCAATGCAAGACGTTCTGAAACCAATCGGCAAATTACTCAAAATGCTTAACTCGCCGAGAAAGTCACTTTTGTTCCACAATGAATGCCTGGCAAACAATAGTTAATTGTGATGCAAGCCATTCTGAAACTAATCGGCAAATTACTCAAAATGCTTAACTCGCCAAGAAAATCACATTTTCCCCACAATGAATGTCTGGCAAAAAATGGTAAATTTCAATGCAAGCCGTTCTGAAACCAATCGGCAAATTACTCAAAATGCTTAACTCGCCGAGAAAATCACTTTTGTTCCACAATGAATGTGTGGCAAAAAATTATAACATTTCAATGCAAGCCGTTCTGAAACCAATCGGCAAATTACTCAAAATGCTTAACTCGCCGAGAAAATCACTTTTGTTCCACAATGAATGCCTGGCAAAAAATAGTTAATTGTGATGCAAGCCGTTCTGAAACTAATCGGCACATTACTCAAAATGCTTAACTCGCCGAGAAAATCACATTTTCCCCACAATGAATGTCTGGCAAAAATAGTTAATTTCAATGCAAGACGTTCTGTAACCAATCGGGAAATTACTCAAAATGCTTAACTCGCCGAGAAAATCACTTTTGTTCCACAATGATTGCCTGGCAAAAAATAGTTAATTGTGATGCAAGCCGTTCTGAAACCAATCGGCAAATTACTCAAAATGCTTAACTCGCCGGGAAAATCACTTTTCCCCCCACAATGAATGTCTGGCAAAACATAGTGAAATTCAATGCAAGCTGTTCTGAAACCAATCGGCAAATTACTCAAAATGCTTAACTCGCCGAGAAAATCAGTTTCTTTTCACAATGAATGTCTGGCAAAAAATAGTAAATTTCAATGCAAGACGTTCTGAAACCAATCGGCAAATTACTCAAAATGCTTAACTCGCCGAGAAAATCACTTT
This sequence comes from Scyliorhinus torazame, assembly GCF_047496885.1. Classification (NCBI taxonomy): domain Eukaryota; kingdom Metazoa; phylum Chordata; class Chondrichthyes; order Carcharhiniformes; family Scyliorhinidae; genus Scyliorhinus; species Scyliorhinus torazame. The sequence goes on along the minus strand of NW_027308358.1, from coordinate 97,343 downwards.
GTTCCCACACTGAATGGTTGGCAAAAAATAATTAATTTCAATGCAAGACATTCTGAAACCAATCGGCAAATTACTCAAAATGCTTAACTCGCCGAGAAAATCACTTTTGTTCCACAATGAATGCCTGGCAAAAAATAGTTAATTGTGATGCAAGCCGTTCTGAAACGAATCGGCAAAATTACTCAAAATGCGTAACTCGCCGAGAAAATCACTTTTTCCCCACAATGAATGCCTGGCAAAAAATGGCTAGTTTCAATGCAAGCCGTTCTGAAACCAATCGGCAAATTACTCAAAATGCTTAACTCGCCGAGAAAATCACTTTTGTTCCACAATGAATGTCTGGCAAAAAATTAGTAAATTTCAATGCAAGACGTTCTGAAACCAATCGGCAAATTACTCAAAATGCTTAACTCGCCGAGAAAATCACTTTTGTTCCACAATGAATGCCTGGCAAAAAATAGTTAATTGTGATGCAAGCCGTTCTGAAACTAATCGGCAAATTACTCAAAATGCTTAACTCGCCGAGAAAATCACATTTTCCCCACAATGAATGTCTGGCAAAAAATGGTAAATTACAATGCAAGCCGTTCTGAAACCAATCGGCAAATTACTCAAAATGCTTCACTCGCCGAGAAAATCACTTTTGTCCCACAATGAATGCCTGGCAAAAAATAGTTAATTGTGATGCAAGCCGTTCTGAAACCAATCGGCAAATTACTCAAAATGCTTAACTCGCCGAGAAAATCACTTTTTCCCCACAATGAATGCCTGGCAAAAAATGGTAAATTTCAATGCAAGCCGTTCTGAAACCAATCGGCAAATTACTCAAAATGCTTAACTCGCCGAGAAAATCACTTTTGTTCCACAATGAATGTCTGGCAAAAAATAGTAAATTTCAATGCAAGACGTTCTGAAACCAATCGGCAAATTACTCAAAATGCTTAACTCGCCGAGAAAATCACTTTTGTTCCACAATGATTGCCTGGCAAAAAATAGTTAATTGTGATGCAAGCCGTTCTGAAACCAATCGGCAAATTACTCAAAATGCTTAACTCGCCGGGAAAATCACTTTTCCCCCCACAATGAATGTCTGGCAAAACATAGTGAAATTCAATGCAAGCTGTTCTGAAACCAATCGGCAAATTACTCAAAATGCTTAACTCGCCGAGAAAATCACTTTTGTTCCACAATGAATGTCTGGCAAAAAATTAGTAAATTTCAATGCAAGACGTTCTGAAACCAATCGGCAAATTACTCAAAATGCTTAACTCGCCGAGAAAATCACTTTTGTTCCACAATGAATGCCTGGCAAAAAATAGTTAATTGTGATGCAAGCCGTTCTGAAACTAATCGGCAAATTACTCAAAATGCTTAACTCGCCGAGAAAATCACATTTTCCCCACAATGAATGTCTGGCAAAAAATGGTAAATTACAATGCAAGCCGTTCTGAAACCAATCGGCAAATTACTCAAAATGCTTCACTCGCCGAGAAAATCACTTTTGTCCCACAATGAATGCCTGGCAAAAAATAGTTAATTGTGATGCAAGCCGTTCTGAAACCAATCGGCAAATTACTCAAAATGCTTAACTCGCCGAGAAAATCACTTTTTCCCCACAATGAATGCCTGGCAAAAAATGGTAAATTTCAATGCAAGCCGTTCTGAAACCAATCGGCAAATTACTCAAAATGCTTAACTCGCCGAGAAAATCACTTTTGTTCCACAATGAATGTCTGGCAAAAAATAGTAAATTTCAATGCAAGACGTTCTGAAACCAATCGGCAAATTACTCAAAATGCTTAACTCGCCGAGAAAATCACTTTTGTTCCACAATGATTGCCTGGCAAAAAATAGTTAATTGTGATGCAAGCCGTTCTGAAACCAATCGGCAAATTACTCAAAATGCTTAACTCGCCGGGAAAATCACTTTTCCCCCCACAATGAATGTCTGGCAAAACATAGTGAAATTCAATGCAAGCTGTTCTGAAACCAATCGGCAAATTACTCAAAATGCTTAACTCGCCGAGAAAATCATTTTCTTTTCAAAATGAATGTCTGGCAAAAGATAGTAAATTTCAATGCAAGACGTTCTGAAACCAATCGGCAAATTACTCAAAATGCTTAACTCGCCGAGAAAATCACTTTGTTCCCACACTGAATGGTTGGCAAAAAATAATTAATTTCAATGCAAGACATTCTGAAACCAATCGGCAAATTACTCAAAATGCTTAACTCGCCGAGAAAATCACTTTTGTTCCACAATGAATGCCTGGCAAAAAATAGTTAATTGTGATGCAAGCCGTTCTGAAACGAATCGGCAAAATTACTCAAAATGCGTAACTCGCCGAGAAAATCACTTTTTCCCCACAATGAATGCCTGGCAAAAAATGGTAAGTTTCAATGCAAGCCGTTCTGAAACCAATCGGCAAATTACTCAAATTACTCAAAATGCTTAACTCGCCGAGAAAATCACTTTTTCCCCACAATGAATGCCTGGCAAAAAATGGTAAATTTCAATGCAAGCCGTTCTGAAACCAATCGGCAAATTACTCAAAATGCTTAACTCGCCGAGAAAATCACTTTTGTTCCACAATGAATGTCTGGCAAAAAATAGTAAATTTCAATGCAAGACGTTCTGAAACCAATCGGCAAATTACTCAAAATGCTTAACTCGCCGAGAAAATCACTTTTGTTCCACAATGATTGCCTGGCAAAAAATAGTTAATTGTGATGCAAGCCGTTCTGAAACCAATCGGCAAATTACTCAAAATGCTTAACTCGCCGAGAAAATCACATTTTCCCCACAATGAATGTCTGGCAAAAAATGGTAAATTACAATGCAAGCCGTTCTGAAACCAATCGGCAAATTACTCAAAATGCTTCACTCGCCGAGAAAATCACTTTTGTCCCACAATGAATGCCTGGCAAAAAATAGTTAATTGTGATGCAAGCCGTTCTGAAACCAATCGGCAAATTACTCAAAATGCTTAACTCGCCGAGAAAATCACTTTTTCCCCACAATGAATGCCTGGCAAAAAATGGTAAATTTCAATGCAAGCCGTTCTGAAACCAATCGGCAAATTACTCAAAATGCTTAACTCGCCGAGAAAATCACTTTTGTTCCACAATGAATGTCTGGCAAAAAATAGTAAATTTCAATGCAAGACGTTCTGAAACCAATCGGCAAATTACTCAAAATGCTTAACTCGCCGAGAAAATCACTTTTGTTCCACAATGATTGCCTGGCAAAAAATAGTTAATTGTGATGCAAGCCGTTCTGAAACCAATCGGCAAATTACTCAAAATGCTTAACTCGCCGGGAAAATCACTTTTCCCCCCACAATGAATGTCTGGCAAAACATAGTGAAATTCAATGCAAGCTGTTCTGAAACCAATCGGCAAATTACTCAAAATGCTTAACTCGCCGAGAAAATCATTTTCTTTTCAAAATGAATGTCTGGCAAAAGATAGTAAATTTCAATGCAAGACGTTCTGAAACCAATCGGCAAATTACTCAAAATGCTTAACTCGCCGAGAAAATCACTTTGTTCCCACACTGAATGGTTGGCAAAAAATAATTAATTTCAATGCAAGACATTCTGAAACCAATCGGCAAATTACTCAAAATGCTTAACTCGCCGAGAAAATCACTTTTGTTCCACAATGAATGCCTGGCAAAAAATAGTTAATTGTGATGCAAGCCGTTCTGAAACGAATCGGCAAAATTACTCAAAATGCGTAACTCGCCGAGAAAATCACTTTTTCCCCACAATGAATGCCTGGCAAAAAATGGTAAGTTTCAATGCAAGCCGTTCTGAAACCAATCGGCAAATTACTCAAATTACTCAAAATGCTTAACTCGCCGAGAAAATCACTTTTTCCCCACAATGAATGCCTGGCAAAAAATGGTAAATTTCAATGCAAGCCGTTCTGAAACCAATCGGCAAATTACTCAAAATGCTTAACTCGCCGAGAAAATCACTTTTGTTCCACAATGAATGTCTGGCAAAAAATAGTAAATTTCAATGCAAGACGTTCTGAAACCAATCGGCAAATTACTCAAAATGCTTAACTCGCCGAGAAAATCACTTTTGTTCCACAATGATTGCCTGGCAAAAAATAGTTAATTGTGATGCAAGCCGTTCTGAAACCAATCGGCAAATTACTCAAAATGCTTAACTCGCCGGGAAAATCACTTTTCCCCCCACAATGAATGTCTGGCAAAACATAGTGAAATTCAATGCAAGCTGTTCTGAAACCAATCGGCAAATTACTCAAAATGCTTAACTCGCCGAGAAAATCATTTTCTTTTCAAAATGAATGTCTGGCAAAAGATAGTAAATTTCAATGCAAGCCGTTCTGAAACCAATCGGCAAATTACTCAAAATGCTTAACTCGCCGAGAAAATCACTTTTTCCCCACAATGAATGCCTGGCAAAAAATGGTAAATTTCAATGCAAGCCGTTCTGAAACCAATCGGCAAATTACTCAAAATGCTTAACTCGCCGAGAAAATCACTTTTGTTCCACAATGAATGTCTGGCAAAAAATAGTAAATTTCAATGCAAGACGTTCTGAAACCAATCGGCAAATTACTCAAAATGCTTAACTCGCCGAGAAAATCACTTTTGTTCCACAATGATTGCCTGGCAAAAAATAGTTAATTGTGATGCAAGCCGTTCTGAAACCAATCGGCAAATTACTCAAAATGCTTAACTCGCCGGGAAAATCACTTTTCCCCCCACAATGAATGTCTGGCAAAACATAGTGAAATTCAATGCAAGCTGTTCTGAAACCAATCGGCAAATTACTCAAAATGCTTAACTCGCCGAGAAAATCATTTTCTTTTCAAAATGAATGTCTGGCAAAAGATAGTAAATTTCAATGCAAGACGTTCTGAAACCAATCGGCAGATTACTCAAAATGCTTAACTCGCCGAGAAAATCACTTTGTTCCCACACTGAATGGTTGGCAAAAAATAATTAATTTCAATGCAAGACATTCTGAAACCAATCGGCAAATTACTCAAAATGCTTAACTCGCCGAGAAAATCACTTTTGTTCCACAATGAATGCCTGGCAAAAAATAGTTAATTGTGATGCAAGCCGTTCTGAAACCAATCGGCAAATTACTCAAATTACTCAAAATGCTTAACTCGCCGAGAAAATCACTTTTTCCCCACAATGAATGCCTGGCAAAAAATGGTAAGTTTCAATGCAAGCCGTTCTGAAACCAATCGGCAAATTACTCAAATTACTCAAAATGCTTAACTCGCCGAGAAAATCACTTTTGTTCCACAATGAATGTCTGGCAAAAAATTAGGCAAATTACTCGCCGAGAAAATCACTTTTTCCCCACAATGAATGCCTGGCAAAAAATGGTAAGTTTCAATGCAAGCCGTTCTGAAACCAATCGGCAAATTACTCAAAATGCTTAACTCGCCGAGAAAATCACTTTTGTTCCACAATGAATGTCTGGCAAAAAATAGTAAATTTCAATGCAAGACGTTCTGAAACCAATCGGCAAATTACTCAAAATGCTTAACTCGCCGAGAAAATCACTTTTGTTCCACAATGAATGCCTGGCAAAAATGGTAAATTTCAAAGCAAGCTGTGCTGAAACCTATCGGCAAATTACTCAAAATGCTTAACTCGCCGAGAAAATCACTTTTGTTCCACAATGAATGTCTGGCAAAAAATTAGTAAATTTCAATGCAAGACGTTCTGAAACCAATCGGCAAATTACTCAAAATGCTTAACTCGCCGAGAAAGTCACTTTTGTTCCACAATGAATGCCTGGCAAACAATAGTTAATTGTGATGCAAGCCATTCTGAAACTAATCGGCAAATTACTCAAAATGCTTAACTCGCCAAGAAAATCACATTTTCCCCACAATGAATGTCTGGCAAAAAATGGTAAATTTCAATGCAAGCCGTTCTGAAACCAATCGGCAAATTACTCAAAATGCTTAACTCGCCGAGAAAATCACTTTTGTTCCACAATGAATGTGTGGCAAAAAATTAGTACATTTCAATGCAAGCCGTTCTGAAACCAATCGGCAAATTACTCAAAATGCTTAACTCGCCGAGAAAATCACTTTTGTTCCACAATGAATGCCTGGCAAAAAATAGTTAATTGTGATGCAAGCCGTTCTGAAACTAATCGGCACATTACTCAAAATGCTTAACTCGCCGAGAAAATCACATTTTCCCCACAATGAATGTCTGGCAAAAATAGTTAATTTCAATGCAAGACGTTCTGTAACCAATCGGGAAATTACTCAAAATGCTTAACTCGCCGAGAAAATCACTTTTGTTCCACAATGATTGCCTGGCAAAAAATAGTTAATTGTGATGCAAGCCGTTCTGAAACCAATCGGCAAATTACTCAAAATGCTTAACTCGCCGGGAAAATCACTTTTCCCCCCACAATGAATGTCTGGCAAAACATAGTGAAATTCAATGCAAGCTGTTCTGAAACCAATCGGCAAATTACTCAAAATGCTTAACTCGCCGAGAAAATCATTTTCTTTTCAAAATGAATGTCTGGCAAAAGATAGTAAATTTCAATGCAAGACGTTCTGAAACCAATCGGCAAATTACTCAAAATGCTTAACTCGCCGAGAAAATCACTTTGTTCCCACACTGAATGGTTGGCAAAAAATAATTAATTTCAATGCAAGCCGTTCTGAAACCAATCGGCAAATTACTCAAAATGCTTAACTCGCCGAGAAAATCACTTTTTCCCCACAATGAATGCCTGGCAAAAAATGGTAAATTTCAATGCAAGCCGTTCTGAAACCAATCGGCAAATTACTCAAAATGCTTAACTCGCCGAGAAAATCACTTTTGTTCCACAATGAATGTCTGGCAAAAAATAGTAAATTTCAATGCAAGACGTTCTGAAACCAATCGGCAAATTACTCAAAATGCTTAACTCGCCGAGAAAATCACTTTTGTTCCACAATGATTGCCTGGCAAAAAATAGTTAATTGTGATGCAAGCCGTTCTGAAACCAATCGGCAAATTACTCAAAATGCTTAACTCGCCGGGAAAATCACTTTTCCCCCCACAATGAATGTCTGGCAAAACATAGTGAAATTCAATGCAAGCTGTTCTGAAACCAATCGGCAAATTACTCAAAATGCTTAACTCGCCGAGAAAATCATTTTCTTTTCAAAATGAATGTCTGGCAAAAGATAGTAAATTTCAATGCAAGACGTTCTGAAACCAATCGGCAAATTACTCAAAATGCTTAACTCGCCGAGAAAATCACTTTGTTCCCACACTGAATGGTTGGCAAAAAATAATTAATTTCAATGCAAGACATTCTGAAACCAATCGGCAAATTACTCAAAATGCTTAACTCGCCGAGAAAATCACTTTTGTTCCACAATGAATGCCTGGCAAAAAATAGTTAATTGTGATGCAAGCCGTTCTGAAACGAATCGGCAAAATTACTCAAAATGCGTAACTCGCCGAGAAAATCACTTTTTCCCCACAATGAATGCCTGGCAAAAAATGGTAAGTTTCAATGCAAGCCGTTCTGAAACCAATCGGCAAATTACTCAAATTACTCAAAATGCTTAACTCGCCGAGAAAATCACTTTTGTTCCACAATGAATGTCTGGCAAAAAATTAGGCAAATTACTCGCCGAGAAAATCACTTTTTCCCCACAATGAATGCCTGGCAAAAAATGGTAAGTTTCAATGCAAGCCGTTCTGAAACCAATCGGCAAATTACTCAAAATGCTTAACTCGCCGAGAAAATCACTTTTGTTCCACAATGAATGTCTGGCAAAAAATAGTAAATTTCAATGCAAGACGTTCTGAAACCAATAGGCAAATTACTCAAAATGCTTAACTCGCCGAGAAAATCACTTTTGTTCCACAATGAATGCCTGGCAAAAATGGTAAATTTCAAAGCAAGCTGTGCTGAAACCTATCGGCAAATTACTCAAAATGCTTAACTCGCCGAGAAAATCACTTTTGTTCCACAATGAATGTCTGGCAAAAAATTAGTAAATTTCAATGCAAGACGTTCTGAAACCAATCGGCAAATTACTCAAAATGCTTAACTCGCCGAGAAAGTCACTTTTGTTCCACAATGAATGCCTGGCAAACAATAGTTAATTGTGATGCAAGCCATTCTGAAACTAATCGGCAAATTACTCAAAATGCTTAACTCGCCAAGAAAATCACATTTTCCCCACAATGAATGTCTGGCAAAAAATGGTAAATTTCAATGCAAGCCGTTCTGAAACCAATCGGCAAATTACTCAAAATGCTTAACTCGCCGAGAAAATCACTTTTGTTCCACAATGAATGTGTGGCAAAAAATTAGTACATTTCAATGCAAGCCGTTCTGAAACCAATCGGCAAATTACTCAAAATGCTTAACTCGCCGAGAAAATCACTTTTGTTCCACAATGAATGCCTGGCAAAAAATAGTTAATTGTGATGCAAGCCGTTCTGAAACTAATCGGCACATTACTCAAAATGCTTAACTCGCCGAGAAAATCACATTTTCCCCACAATGAATGTCTGGCAAAAATAGTTAATTTCAATGCAAGACGTTCTGTAACCAATCGGGAAATTACTCAAAATGCTTAACTCGCCGAGAAAATCACTTTTGTTCCACAATGATTGCCTGGCAAAAAATAGTTAATTGTGATGCAAGCCGTTCTGAAACCAATCGGCAAATTACTCAAAATGCTTAACTCGCCGGGAAAATCACTTTTCCCCCCACAATGAATGTCTGGCAAAACATAGTGAAATTCAATGCAAGCTGTTCTGAAACCATTCGGCAAATTACTCAAAATGCTTAACTCGCCGAGAAAATCAGTTTCTTTTCACAATGAATGTCTGGCAAAAAATAGTAAATTTCAATGCAAGACGTTCTGAAACCAATCGGCAAATTACTCAAAATGCTTAACTCGCCGAGAAAATCACTTTGTTCCCACACTGAATGGTTGGCAAAAAATAATTAATTTCAATGCAAGACATTCTGAAACCAATCGGCAAATTACTCAAAATGCTTAACTCGCCGAGAAAATCACTTTTGTTCCACAATGAATGCCTGGCAAAAAATAGTTAATTGTGATGCAAGCCGTTCTGAAACGAATCGGCAAAATTACTCAAAATGCGTAACTCGCCGAGAAAATCACTTTTTCCCCACAATGAATGCCTGGCAAAAAATGGCAAGTTTCAATGCAAGCCGTTCTGAAACCAATCGGCAAATTACTCAAAATGCTTAACTCGCCGAGAAAATCACTTTTGTTCCACAATGAATGTCTGGCAAAAAATTAGTAAATTTCAATGCAAGACGTTCTGAAACCAATCGGCAAATTACTCAAAATGCTTAACTCGCCGAGAAAATCACTTTTGTTCCACAATGATTGCCTGGCAAAAAATAGTTAATTGTGATGCAAGCCGTTCTGAAACCAATCGGCAAATTACTCAAAATGCTTAACTCGCCGGGAAAATCACTTTTCCCCCCACAATGAATGTCTGGCAAAACATAGTGAAATTCAATGCAAGCTGTTCTGAAACCAATCGGCAAATTACTCAAAATGCTTAACTCGCCGAGAAAATCACTTTTGTTCCACAATGAGTGTCTGGCAAACAATTAGTAAATTTCAATGCAAGACGTTCTGAAACCAATCGGCAAATTACTCAAAATGCTTAACTCGCCGAGAAAATCACTTTTGTTCCACAATGAATGCCTGGCCAAAAAATAGTTAATTGTGATGCAAGCCGTTCTGAAACTAATCGGCAAATTACTCAAAATGCTTAACTCGCCGAGAAAATCACATTTTCCCCACAATGAATGTCTGGCAAAAAATGGTAAATTTCAATGCAAGCCGTTCTGAAACAAATCGGCAAATTACTCAAAATGCTTAACTCGCCGAGAAAGTCACTTTTGTTCCACAATGAATGCCTGGCAAACAATAGTTAATTGTGATGCAAGCCATTCTGAAACTAATCGGCAAATTACTCAAAATGCTTAACTCGCCAAGAAAATCACATTTTCCCCACAATGAATGTCTGGCAAAAAATGGTAAATTTCAATGCAAGCCGTTCTGAAACCAATCGGCAAATTACTCAAAATGCTTAACTCGCCGAGAAAATCACTTTTGTTCCACAATGAATGTGTGGCAAAAAATTAGTACATTTCAATGCAAGCCGTTCTGAAACCAATCGGCAAATTACTCAAAATGCTTAACTCGCCGAGAAAATCACTTTTGTTCCACAATGAATGCCTGGCAAAAAATAGTTAATTGTGATGCAAGCCGTTCTGAAACTAATCGGCACATTACTCAAAATGCTTAACTCGCCGAGAAAATCACATTTTCCCCACAATGAATGTCTGGCAAAAATAGTTAATTTCAATGCAAGACGTTCTGTAACCAATCGGGAAATTACTCAAAATGCTTAACTCGCCGAGAAAATCACTTTTGTTCCACAATGATTGCCTGGCAAAAAATAGTTAATTGTGATGCAAGCCGTTCTGAAACCAATCGGCAAATTACTCAAAATGCTTAACTCGCCGGGAAAATCACTTTTCCCCCCACAATGAATGTCTGGCAAAACATAGTGAAATTCAATGCAAGCTGTTCTGAAACCAATCGGCAAATTACTCAAAATGCTTAACTCGCCGAGAAAATCAGTTTCTTTTCACAATGAATGTCTGGCAAAAAATAGTAAATTTCAATGCAAGACGTTCTGAAACCAATCGGCAAATTACTCAAAATGCTTAACTCGCCGAGAAAATCACTTTGTTCCCACACTGAATGGTTGGCAAAAAATAATTAATTTCAATGCAAGACATTCTGAAACCAATCGGCAAATTACTCAAAATGCTTAACTCGCCGAGAAAATCACTTTTGTTCCACAATGAATGCCTGGCAAAAAATAGTTAATTGTGATGCAAGCCGTTCTGAAACGAATCGGCAAAATTACTCAAAATGCGTAACTCGCCGAGAAAATCACTTTTTCCCCACAATGAATGCCTGGCAAAAAATCGCAAGTTTCAATGCAAGCCGTTCTGAAACCAATCGGCAAATTACTCAAAATGCTTAACTCGCCGAGAAAATCACTTTTGTTCCACAATGAATGTCTGGCAAAAAATTAGTAAATTTCAATGCAAGACGTTCTGAAACCAATCGGCAAATTACTCAAAATGCTTAACTCGCCGAGAAAATCACTTTTGTTCCACAATGAATGCCTGGCAAAAAATAGTTAATTGTGATGCAAGCCGTTCTGAAACTAATCGGCAAATTACTCAAAATGCTTAACTCGCCGAGAAAATCACATTTTCCCCACAATGAATGTCTGGCAAAAAATGGTAAATTACAATGCAAGCCGTTCTGAAACCAATCGGCAAATTACTCAAAATGCTTCACTCGCCGAGAAAATCACTTTTCTCCCACAATGAATGCCTGGCAAAAAATAGTTAATTGTGATGCAAGCCGTTCTGAAACTAATCGGCAAATTACTCAAAATGCTTAACTCGCCGAGAAAATCACATTTTCCCCACAATGAATGTCTGGCAAAAAATGGTAAATTTCAATGCAAGCCGTTCTGAAACAAATCGGCAAATTACTCAAAATGCTTAACTCGCCGAGAAAGTCACTTTTGTTCCACAATGAATGCCTGGCAAACAATAGTTAATTGTGATGCAAGCCATTCTGAAACTAATCGGCAAATTACTCAAAATGCTTAACTCGCCAAGAAAATCACATTTTCCCCACAATGAATGTCTGGCAAAAAATGGTAAATTTCAATGCAAGCCGTTCTGAAACCAATCGGCAAATTACTCAAAATGCTTAACTCGCCGAGAAAATCACTTTTGTTCCACAATGAATGTGTGGCAAAAAATTAGTACATTTCAATGCAAGCCGTTCTGAAACCAATCGGCAAATTACTCAAAATGCTTAACTCGCCGAGAAAATCACTTTTGTTCCACAATGAATGCCTGGCAAAAAATAGTTAATTGTGATGCAAGCCGTTCTGAAACTAATCGGCACATTACTCAAAATGCTTAACTCGCCGAGAAAATCACATTTTCCCCACAATGAATGTCTGGCAAAAATAGTTAATTTCAATGCAAGACGTTCTGTAACCAATCGGGAAATTACTCAAAATGCTTAACTCGCCGAGAAAATCACTTTTGTTCCACAATGATTGCCTGGCAAAAAATAGTTAATTGTGATGCAAGCCGTTCTGAAACCAATCGGCAAATTACTCAAAATGCTTAACTCACCGGGAAAATCACTTTTCCCCCCACAATGAATGTCTGGCAAAACATAGTGAAATTCAATGCAAGCTGTTCTGAAACCAATCGGCAAATTACTCAAAATGCTTAACTCGCCGAGAAAATCAGTTTCTTTTCACAATGAATGTCTGGCAAAAAATAGTAAATTTCAATGCAAGACGTTCTGAAACCAATCGGCAAATTACTCAAAATGCTTAACTCGCCGAGAAAATCACTTTGTTCCCACACTGAATGGTTGGCAAAAAATAATTAATTTCAATGCAAGACATTCTGAAACCAATCGGCAAATTACTCAAAATGCTTAACTCGCCGAGAAAATCACTTTTGTTCCACAATGAATGCCTGGCAAAAAATAGTTAATTGTGATGCAAGCCGTTCTGAAACGAATCGGCAAAATTACTCAAAATGCGTAACTCGCCGAGAAAATCACTTTTTCCCCACAATGAATGCCTGGCAAAAAATCGCAAGTTTCAATGCAAGCCGTTCTGAAACCAATCGGCAAATTACTCAAAATGCTTAACTCGCCGAGAAAATCACTTTTGTTCCACAATGAATGTCTGGCAAAAAATTAGTAAATTTCAATGCAAGACGTTCTGAAACCAATCGGCAAATTACTCAAAATGCTTAACTCGCCGAGAAAATCACTTTTGTTCCACAATGAATGCCTGGCAAAAAATAGTTAATTGTGATGCAAGCCGTTCTGAAACTAATCGGCAAATTACTCAAAATGCTTAACTCGCCGAGAAAATCACATTTTCCCCACAATGAATGTCTGGCAAAAAATGGTAAATTACAATGCAAGCCGTTCTGAAACCAATCGGCAAATTACTCAAAATGCTTCACTCGCCGAGAAAATCACTTTTCTCCCACAATGAATGCCTGGCAAAAAATAGTTAATTGTGATGCAAGCCGTTCTGAAACCAATCGGCAAATTACCCAAAATGCTTAACTCGCCGAGAAAATCACTTTTTCCCCACAATGAATGCCTGGCAAAAAATGGTAAATTTCAATGCAAGCCGTTCTGAAACCAATCGGCAAATTACTCAAAATGCTTAACTCGCCGAGAAAATCACTTTTGTTCCACAATGAATGTCTGGCAAAAAATAGTAAATTTCAATGCAAGACGTTCTGAAACCAATCGGCAAATTACTCAAAATGCTTAACTCGCCGAGAAAATCACTTTTGTTCCACAATGATTGCCTGGCAAAAAATAGTTAATTGTGATGCAAGCCGTTCTGAAACCAATCGGCAAATTACTCAAAATGCTTAACTCGCCGGGAAAATCACTTTTCCCCCCACAATGAATGTCTGGCAAAACATAGTGAAATTCAATGCAAGCTGTTCTGAAACCAATCGGCAAATTACTCAAAATGCTTAACTCGCCGAGAAAATCAGTTTCTTTTCAAAATGAATGTCTGGCAAAAGATAGTAAATTTCAATGCAAGACGTTCTGAAACCAATCGGCAAATTACTCAAAATGCTTAACTCGCCGAGAAAATCACTTTGTTCCCACACTGAATGGTTGGCAAAAAATAATTAATTTCAATGCAAGACATTCTGAAACCAATCGGCAAATTACTCAAAATGCTTAACTCGCCGAGAAAATCACTTTTGTTCCACAATGAATGTCTGGCAAAAAATAGTTAATTGTGATGCAAGCCGTTCTGAAACGAATCGGCAAAATTACTCGAAATGCGTAACTCGCCGAGAAAATCACTTTTTCCCCACAATGAATGCCTGGCAAAAAATGGTAAGTTTCAATGCAAGCCGTTCTGAAACCAATCGGCAAATTACTCAAAATGCTTAACTCGCCGAGAAAATCACTTTTGTTCCACAATGAATGTCTGGCAAAAAATTAGTAAATTTCAATGCAAGACGTTCTGAAACCAATCGGCAAATTACTCAAAATGCTTAACTCGCCGAGAAAATCACTTTTGTTCCACAATGAATGCCTGGCAAAAAATAGTTAATTGTGATGCAAGCCGTTCTGAAACTAATCGGCAAATTACTCAAAATGCTTAACTCGCCGAGAAAATCACATTTTCCCCACAATGAATGTCTGGCAAAAAATGGTAAATTACAATGCAAGCCGTTCTGAAACCAATCGGCAAATTACTCAAAATGCTTCACTCGCCGAGAAAATCACTTTTGTCCCACAATGAATGCCTGGCAAAAAATAGTTAATTGTGATGCAAGCCGTTCTGAAACCAATCGGCAAATTACTCAAAATGCTTAACTCGCCGAGAAAATCACTTTTTCCCCACAATGAATGCCTGGCAAAAAATGGTAAATTTCAATGCAAGCCATTCTGAAACCAATCGGCAAATTACTCAAAATGCTTAACTCGCCGAGAAAATCACTTTTGTTCCACAATGAATGTCTGGCAAAAAATAGTAAATTTCAATGCAAGACGTTCTGAAACCAATCGGCAAATTACTCAAAATGCTTAACTCGCCGTGAAAATCAGTTTTTTCCCACAACGAATGTCTGGCAAAAAATAGTAAATTTCAATGCAAGCCGTTCTGAAACCAATCGGCAAATTACCCAAAATGCTTAACTCGCCGAGAAAATCACTTTTTACCCACAATGAATGCCTGGCAAAAAATGGTAAATTTCAATGCAAGCCGTTCTGAAACCAATCGGCAAATTACTCAAAATGCTTAACTCGCCGAGAAAATCACTTTTGTTCCACAATGAATGTCTGGCAAAAAATAGTAAATTTCAATGCAAGACGTTCTGAAACCAATCGGCAAATTACTCAAAATGCTTAACTCGCCGAGAAAATCACTTTTGTTCCACAATGATTGCCTGGCAAAAAATAGTTAATTGTGATGCAAGCCGTTCTGAAACCAATCGGCAAATTACTCAAAATGCTTAACTCGCCGGGAAAATCACTTTTCCCCCCACAATGAATGTCTGGCAAAACATAGTGAAATTCAATGCAAGCTGTTCTGAAACCAATCGGCAAATTACTCAAAATGCTTAACTCGCCGAGAAAATCAGTTTCTTTTCAAAATGAATGTCTGGCAAAAGATAGTAAATTTCAATGCAAGACGTTCTGAAACCAATCGGCAAATTACTCAAAATGCTTAACTCGCCGAGAAAATCACTTTGTTCCCACACTGAATGGTTGGCAAAAAATAATTAATTTCAATGCAAGACATTCTGAAACCAATCGGCAAATTACTCAAAATGCTTAACTCGCCGAGAAAATCACTTTTGTTCCACAATGAATGCCTGGCAAAAAATAGTTAATTGTGATGCAAGCCGTTCTGAAACGAATCGGCAAAATTACTCGAAATGCGTAACTCGCCGAGAAAATCACTTTTTCCCCACAATGAATGCCTGGCAAAAAATGGTAAGTTTCAATGCAAGCCGTTCTGAAACCAATCGGCAAATTACTCAAAATGCTTAACTCGCCGAGAAAATCACTTTTGTTCCACAATGAATGTCTGGCAAAAAATTAGTAAATTTCAATGCAAGACGTTCTGAAACCAATCGGCAAATTACTCAAAATGCTTAACTCGCCGAGAAAATCACTTTTGTTCCACAATGAATGCCTGGCAAAAAATAGTTAATTGTGATGCAAGCCGTTCTGAAACTAATCGGCAAATTACTCAAAATGCTTAACTCGCCGAGAAAATCACATTTTCCCCACAATGAATGTCTGGCAAAAAATGGTAAATTACAATGCAAGCCGTTCTGAAACCAATCGGCAAATTACTCAAAATGCTTCACTCGCCGAGAAAATCACTTTTGTCCCACAATGAATGCCTGGCAAAAAATAGTTAATTGTGATGCAAGCCGTTCTGAAACCAATCGGCAAATTACTCAAAATACTTAACTCGCCGAGAAAATCACTTTTTCCCCACAATGAATGCCTGGCAAAAAATGGTAAATTTCAATGCAAGCCATTCTGAAACCAATCGGCAAATTACTCAAAATGCTTAACTCGCCGAGAAAATCACTTTTGTTCCACAATGAATGTCTGGCAAAAAATAGTAAATTTCAATGCAAGACGTTCTGAAACCAATCGGCAAATTACTCAAAATGCTTAACTCGCCGTGAAAATCAGTTTTTTCCCACAACGAATGTCTGGCAAAAAATAGTAAATTCCAATGCAAGCCGTTCTGAAACCAATCGGTAAATTACTCAAAATGCTTAACTCGCCGAGAAAATCACTTTTTTCCCACACTGAATGGCTGGCAAAAAATAGTTAATTTCAATGCAAGACATTCTGAAACCAATCGGCAAATTACTCAAAATGCTTAACTCGCCGAGAAAACCACTTTTGTTCCACCATGAATGGTTCGCAAAAAATAGTTAATTTCAATGCAAGATGTTCTGAAACCAATCGGCAAATTACTCAAAATGCTTAACTCGCCGAGAAAATCACTTTCTTTCCACAATGAATGGCTGGCAAAAAATAGTGAATTTCAATGCAAGCCGTTCTGAAACCAATCGGCAAATTACTCAAAATGCTTAACTCGCCGAGAAAATCACTTTTGTTCCACAATGAATGTCTGGCAAAAAATAGTAAATTTCAATGCAAGACGTTCTGAAACCAATAGGCAAATTACTCAAAATGCTTAACTCGCCGAGAAAATCACTTTTGTTCCACAATGAATGTCTGGCAAAAAATAGTAAATTTCAATGCAAGACGTTCTGAAACCAATAGGCAAATTACTCAAAATGCTTAACTCGCCAAGAAAATCACATTTTCCCCACAATGAATGTCTGGCAAAAAATGGTAAATTTCAATGCAAGCCGTTCTGAAACCAATCGGCAAATTACTCAAAATGCTTAACTCGCCGAGAAAATCACTTTTGTTCCACAATGAATGTGTGGCAAAAAATTAGTACATTTCAATGCAAGCCGTTCTGAAACCAATCGGCAAATTACTCAAAATGCTTAACTCGCCGAGAAAATCACTTTTGTTCCACAATGAATGCCTGGCAAAAAATAGTTAATTGTGATGCAAGCCGTTCTGAAGCTAATCGGCACATTACTCAAAATGCTTAACTCGCCGAGAAAATCACATTTTCCCCACAATGAATGTCTGGCAAAAATAGTTAATTTCAATGCAAGACGTTCTGTAACCAATCGGGAAATTACTCAAAATGCTTAACTCGCCGAGAAAATCACTTTTGTTCCACAATGATTGCCTGGCAAAAAATAGTTAATTGTGATGCAAGCCGTTCTGAAACCAATCGGCAAATTACTCAAAATGCTTAACTCGCCGGGAAAATCACTTTTCCCCCCACAATGAATGTCTGGCAAAACATAGTGAAATTCAATGCAAGCTGTTCTGAAACCAATCGGCAAATTACTCAAAATGCTTAACTCGCCGAGAAAATCAGTTTCTTTTCACAATGAATGTCTGGCAAAAAATAGTAAATTTCAATGCAAGACGTTCTGAAACCAATCGGCAAATTACTCAAAATGCTTAACTCGCCGAGAAAATCACTTTGTTCCCACACTGAATGGTTGGCAAAAAATAATTAATTTCAATGCAAGACATTCTGAAACCAATCGGCAAATTACTCAAAATGCTTAACTCGCCGAGAAAATCACTTTTGTTCCACAATGAATGCCTGGCAAAAAATAGTTAATTGTGATGCAAGCCGTTCTGAAACGAATCGGCAAAATTACTCAAAATGCGTAACTCGCCGAGAAAATCACTTTTTCCCCACAATGAATGCCTGGCAAAAAATGGCAAGTTTCAATGCAAGCCGTTCTGAAACCAATCGGCAAATTACTCAAAATGCTTAACTCGCCGAGAAAATCACTTTTGTTCCACAATGAATGTCTGGCAAAAAATTAGTAAATTTCAATGCAAGACGTTCTGAAACCAATCGGCAAATTACTCAAAATGCTTAACTCGCCGAGAAAATCACTTTTGTTCCACAATGAATGCCTGGCTAAAAATAGTTAATTGTGATGCAAGCCGTTCTGAAACTAATCGGCAAATTACTCAAAATGCTTAACTCGCCGAGAAAATCACATTTTCCCCACAATGAATGTCTGGCAAAAAATGGTAAATTACAATGCAAGCCGTTCTGAAACCAATCGGCAAATTACTCAAAATGCTTCACTCGCCGAGAAAATCACTTTTGTCCCACAATGAATGCCTGGCAAAAAATAGTTAATTGTGATGCAAGCCGTTCTGAAACCAATCGGCAAATTACTCAAAATGCTTAACTCGCCGAGAAAATCACTTTTTCCCCACAATGAATGCCTGGCAAAAAATGGTAAATTTCAATGCAAGCCGTTCTGAAACCAATCGGCAAATTACTCAAAATGCTTAACTCGCCGAGAAAATCACTTTTGTTCCACAATGAATGTCTGGCAAAAAATAGTAAATTTCAATGCAAGACGTTCTGAAACCAATCGGCAAATTACTCAAAATGCTTAACTCGCCGAGAAAATCACTTTTGTTCCACAATGATTGCCTGGCAAAAAATAGTTAATTGTGATGCAAGCCGTTCTGAAACCAATCGGCAAATTACTCAAAATGCTTAACTCGCCGGGAAAATCACTTTTCCCCCCACAATGAATGTCTGGCAAAACATAGTGAAATTCAATGCAAGCTGTTCTGAAACCAATCGGCAAATTACTCAAAATGCTTAACTCGCCGAGAAAATCAGTTTCTTTTCAAAATGAATGTCTGGCAAAAGATAGTAAATTTCAATGCAAGACGTTCTGAAACCAATCGGCAAATTACTCAAAATGCTTAACTCGCCGAGAAAATCACTTTGTTCCCACACTGAATGGTTGGCAAAAAATAATTAATTTCAATGCAAGACATTCTGAAACCAATCGGCAAATTACTCAAAATGCTTAACTCGCCGAGAAAATCACTTTTGTTCCACAATGAATGCCTGGCAAAAAATAGTTAATTGTGATGCAAGCCGTTCTGAAACGAATCGGCAAAATTACTCAAAATGCGTAACTCGCCGAGAAAATCACTTTTTCCCCACAATGAATGCCTGGCAAAAAATGTTAAGTTTCAATGCAAGCCGTTCTGAAACCAATCGGCAAATTACTCAAATTACTCAAAATGCTTAACTCGCCGAGAAAATCACTTTTGTTCCACAATGAATGTCTGGCAAAAAATTAGGCAAATTACTCGCCGAGAAAATCACTTTTTCCCCACAATGAATGCCTGGCAAAAAATGGTAAGTTTCAATGCAAGCCGTTCTGAAACCAATCGGCAAATTACTCAAAATGCTTAACTCGCCGAGAAAATCACTTTTGTTCCACAATGAATGTCTGGCAAAAAATAGTAAATTTCAATGCAAGACGTTCTGAAACCAATCGGCAAATTACTCAAAATGCTTAACTCGCCGAGAAAGTCACTTTTGTTCCACAATGAATGCCTGGCAAACAATAGTTAATTGTGATGCAAGCCATTCTGAAACTAATCGGCAAATTACTCAAAATGCTTAACTCGCCAAGAAAATCACATTTTCCCCACAATGAATGTCTGGCAAAAAATGGTAAATTTCAATGCAAGCCGTTCTGAAACCAATCGGCAAATTACTCAAAATGCTTAACTCGCCGAGAAAATCACTTTTGTTCCACAATGAATGTGTGGCAAAAAATTAGTACATTTCAATGCAAGCCGTTCTGAAACCAATCGGCAAATTACTCAAAATGCTTAACTCGCCGAGAATATCACTTTTGTTCCACAATCAATGCCTGGCAAAAAATAGTTAATTGTGATGCAAGCCGTTCTGAAACTAATCGGCACATTACTCAAAATGCTTAACTCGCCGAGAAAATCACATTTTCCCCACAATGAATGTCTGGCAAAAATAGTTAATTTCAATGCAAGACGTTCTGTAACCAATCGGGAAATTACTCAAAATGCTTAACTCGCCGAGAAAATCACTTTTGTTCCACAATGATTGCCTGGCAAAAAATAGTTAATTGTGATGCAAGCCGTTCTGAAACCAATCGGCAAATTACTCAAAATGCTTAACTCGCCGGGAAAATCACTTTTCCCCCCACAATGAATGTCTGGCAAAACATAGTGAAATTCAATGCAAGCTGTTCTGAAACCAATCGGCAAATTACTCAAAATGCTTAACTCGCCGAGAAAATCAGTTTCTTTTCACAATGAATGTCTGGCAAAAAATAGTAAATTTCAATGCAAGACGTTCTGAAACCAATCGGCAAATTACTCAAAATGCTTAACTCGCCGAGAAAATCACTTTTGTTCCACAATGAATGCCTGGCAAAAAATAGTTAATTGTGATGCAAGCCGTTCTGAAACGAATCGGCAAAATTACTCAAAATGCGTAACTCGCCGAGAAAATCACTTTTTCCCCACAATGAATGCCTGGCAAAAAATGGCAAGTTTCAATGCAAGCCGTTCTGAAACCAATCGGCAAATTACTCAAAATGCTTAACTCGCCGAGAAAATCACTTTTGTTCCACAATGAATGTCTGGCAAAAAATTAGTAAATTTCAATGCAAGACGTTCTGAAACCAATCGGCAAATTACTCAAAATGCTTAACTCGCCGAGAAAATCACTTTTGTTCCACAATGATTGCCTGGCAAAAAATAGTTAATTGTGATGCAAGCCGTTCTGAAACCAATCGGCAAATTACTCAAAATGCTTAACTCGCCGAGAAAATCACTTTTTCCCCACAATGAATGTCTGGCAAAAAATGGTAAATTTCAATGCAAGCCGTTCTGAAACCAATCGGCAAATTACTCAAAATGCTTAACTCGCCGAGAAAATCACTTTTGTTCCACAATGAATGTCTGGCAAAAAATAGTAAATTTCAATGCAAGACGTTCTGAAACCAATCGGCAAATTACTCAAAATGCTTAACTCGCCGAGAAAATCACTTTTGTTCCACAATGATTGCCTGGCAAAAAATAGTTAATTGTGATGCAAGCCGTTCTGAAACCAATCGGCAAATTACTCAAAATGCTTAACTCGCCGGGAAAATCACTTTTCCCCCCACAATGAATGTCTGGCAAAACATAGTGAAATTCAATGCAAGCTGTTCTGAAACCAATCGGCAAATTACTCAAAATGCTTAACTCGCCGAGAAAATCAGTTTCTTTTCAAAATGAATGTCTGGCAAAAGATAGTAAATTTCAATGCAAGACGTTCTGAAACCAATCGGCAAATTACTCAAAATGCTTAACTCGCCGAGAAAATCACTTTGTTCCCACACTGAATGGTTGGCAAAAAATAATTAATTTCAATGCAAGACATTCTGAAACCAATCGGCAAATTACTCAAAATGCTTAACTCGCCGAGAAAATCACTTTTGTTCCACAATGAATGCCTGGCAAAAAATAGTTAATTGTGATGCAAGCCGTTCTGAAACGAATCGGCAAAATTACTCAAAATGCGTAACTCGCCGAGAAAATCACTTTTTCCCCACAATGAATGCCTGGCAAAAAATGTTAAGTTTCAATGCAAGCCGTTCTGAAACCAATCGGCAAATTACTCAAATTACTCAAAATGCTTAACTCGCCGAGAAAATCACTTTTGTTCCACAATGAATGTCTGGCAAAAAATTAGGCAAATTACTCGCCGAGAAAATCACTTTTTCCCCACAATGAATGCCTGGCAAAAAATGGTAAGTTTCAATGCAAGCCGTTCTGAAACCAATCGGCAAATTACTCAAAATGCTTAACTCGCCGAGAAAGTCACTTTTGTTCCACAATGAATGCCTGGCAAACAATAGTTAATTGTGATGCAAGCCATTCTGAAACTAATCGGCAAATTACTCAAAATGCTTAACTCGCCAAGAAAATCACATTTTCCCCACAATGAATGTCTGGCAAAAAATGGTAAATTTCAATGCAAGCCGTTCTGAAACCAATCGGCAAATTACTCAAAATGCTTAACTCGCCGAGAAAATCACTTTTGTTCCACAATGAATGTGTGGCAAAAAATTAGTACATTTCAATGCAAGCCGTTCTGAAACCAATCGGCAAATTACTCAAAATGCTTAACTCGCCGAGAATATCACTTTTGTTCCACAATCAATGCCTGGCAAAAAATAGTTAATTGTGATGCAAGCCGTTCTGAAACTAATCGGCACATTACTCAAAATGCTTAACTCGCCGAGAAAATCACATTTTCCCCACAATGAATGTCTGGCAAAAATAGTTAATTTCAATGCAAGACGTTCTGTAACCAATCGGGAAATTACTCAAAATGCTTAACTCGCCGAGAAAATCACTTTTGTTCCACAATGATTGCCTGGCAAAAAATAGTTAATTGTGATGCAAGCCGTTCTGAAACCAATCGGCAAATTACTCAAAATGCTTAACTCGCCGGGAAAATCACTTTTCCCCCCACAATGAATGTCTGGCAAAACATAGTGAAATTCAATGCAAGCTGTTCTGAAACCAATCGGCAAATTACTCAAAATGCTTAACTCGCCGAGAAAATCAGTTTCTTTTCACAATGAATGTCTGGCAAAAAATAGTAAATTTCAATGCAAGACGTTCTGAAACCAATCGGCAAATTACTCAAAATGCTTAACTCGCCGAGAAAATCACTTTTGTTCCACAATGAATGCCTGGCAAAAAATAGTTAATTGTGATGCAAGCCGTTCTGAAACGAATCGGCAAAATTACTCAAAATGCGTAACTCGCCGAGAAAATCACTTTTTCCCCACAATGAATGCCTGGCAAAAAATGGCAAGTTTCAATGCAAGCCGTTCTGAAACCAATCGGCAAATTACTCAAAATGCTTAACTCGCCGAGAAAATC
The DNA here is from genome assembly GCF_047496885.1 of Scyliorhinus torazame. Taxonomy (NCBI): domain Eukaryota; kingdom Metazoa; phylum Chordata; class Chondrichthyes; order Carcharhiniformes; family Scyliorhinidae; genus Scyliorhinus; species Scyliorhinus torazame. The sequence continues at coordinate 74,318 of NW_027308358.1, read as the reverse complement.
ACTTTTGTTCCACAATGAATGTCTGGCAAAAAATTAGTAAATTTCAATGCAAGACGTTCTGAAACCAATCGGCAAATTACTCAAAATGCTTAACTCGCCGAGAAAATCACTTTTGTTCCACAATGATTGCCTGGCAAAAAATAGTTAATTGTGATGCAAGCCGTTCTGAAACCAATCGGCAAATTACTCAAAATGCTTAACTCGCCGAGAAAATCACTTTTTCCCCACAATGAATGTCTGGCAAAAAATGGTAAATTTCAATGCAAGCCGTTCTGAAACCAATCGGCAAATTACTCAAAATGCTTAACTCGCCGAGAAAATCACTTTTGTTCCACAATGAATGTCTGGCAAAAAATAGTAAATTTCAATGCAAGACGTTCTGAAACCAATCGGCAAATTACTCAAAATGCTTAACTCGCCGAGAAAATCACTTTTGTTCCACAATGATTGCCTGGCAAAAAATAGTTAATTGTGATGCAAGCCGTTCTGAAACCAATCGGCAAATTACTCAAAATGCTTAACTCGCCGGGAAAATCACTTTTCCCCCCACAATGAATGTCTGGCAAAACATAGTGAAATTCAATGCAAGCTGTTCTGAAACCAATCGGCAAATTACTCAAAATGCTTAACTCGCCGAGAAAATCAGTTTCTTTTCAAAATGAATGTCTGGCAAAAGATAGTAAATTTCAATGCAAGACGTTCTGAAACCAATCGGCAAATTACTCAAAATGCTTAACTCGCCGAGAAAATCACTTTGTTCCCACACTGAATGGTTGGCAAAAAATAATTAATTTCAATGCAAGACATTCTGAAACCAATCGGCAAATTACTCAAAATGCTTAACTCGCCGAGAAAATCACTTTTGTTCCACAATGAATGCCTGGCAAAAAATAGTTAATTGTGATGCAAGCCGTTCTGAAACGAATCGGCAAAATTACTCAAAATGCGTAACTCGCCGAGAAAATCACTTTTTCCCCACAATGAATGCCTGGCAAAAAATGTTAAGTTTCAATGCAAGCCGTTCTGAAACCAATCGGCAAATTACTCAAATTACTCAAAATGCTTAACTCGCCGAGAAAATCACTTTTGTTCCACAATGAATGTCTGGCAAAAAATTAGGCAAATTACTCGCCGAGAAAATCACTTTTTCCCCACAATGAATGCCTGGCAAAAAATGGTAAGTTTCAATGCAAGCCGTTCTGAAACCAATCGGCAAATTACTCAAAATGCTTAACTCGCCGAGAAAATCACTTTTGTTCCACAATGAATGTCTGGCAAAAAATAGTAAATTTCAATGCAAGACGTTCTGAAACCAATCGGCAAATTACTCAAAATGCTTAACTCGCCGAGAAAGTCACTTTTGTTCCACAATGAATGCCTGGCAAACAATAGTTAATTGTGATGCAAGCCATTCTGAAACTAATCGGCAAATTACTCAAAATGCTTAACTCGCCAAGAAAATCACATTTTCCCCACAATGAATGTCTGGCAAAAAATGGTAAATTTCAATGCAAGCCGTTCTGAAACCAATCGGCAAATTACTCAAAATGCTTAACTCGCCGAGAAAATCACTTTTGTTCCACAATGAATGTGTGGCAAAAAATTAGTACATTTCAATGCAAGCCGTTCTGAAACCAATCGGCAAATTACTCAAAATGCTTAACTCGCCGAGAATATCACTTTTGTTCCACAATCAATGCCTGGCAAAAAATAGTTAATTGTGATGCAAGCCGTTCTGAAACTAATCGGCACATTACTCAAAATGCTTAACTCGCCGAGAAAATCACATTTTCCCCACAATGAATGTCTGGCAAAAATAGTTAATTTCAATGCAAGACGTTCTGTAACCAATCGGGAAATTACTCAAAATGCTTAACTCGCCGAGAAAATCACTTTTGTTCCACAATGATTGCCTGGCAAAAAATAGTTAATTGTGATGCAAGCCGTTCTGAAACCAATCGGCAAATTACTCAAAATGCTTAACTCGCCGGGAAAATCACTTTTCCCCCCACAATGAATGTCTGGCAAAACATAGTGAAATTCAATGCAAGCTGTTCTGAAACCAATCGGCAAATTACTCAAAATGCTTAACTCGCCGAGAAAATCAGTTTCTTTTCACAATGAATGTCTGGCAAAAAATAGTAAATTTCAATGCAAGACGTTCTGAAACCAATCGGCAAATTACTCAAAATGCTTAACTCGCCGAGAAAATCACTTTTGTTCCACAATGAATGCCTGGCAAAAAATAGTTAATTGTGATGCAAGCCGTTCTGAAACGAATCGGCAAAATTACTCAAAATGCGTAACTCGCCGAGAAAATCACTTTTTCCCCACAATGAATGCCTGGCAAAAAATGGCAAGTTTCAATGCAAGCCGTTCTGAAACCAATCGGCAAATTACTCAAAATGCTTAACTCGCCGAGAAAATCACTTTTGTTCCACAATGAATGTCTGGCAAAAAATTAGTAAATTTCAATGCAAGACGTTCTGAAACCAATCGGCAAATTACTCAAAATGCTTAACTCGCCGAGAAAATCACTTTTGTTCCACAATGATTGCCTGGCAAAAAATAGTTAATTGTGATGCAACCCGTTCTGAAACCAATCGGCAAATTACTCAAAATGCTTAACTCGCCGGGAAAATCACTTTTCCCCCCACAATGAATGTCTGGCAAAACATAGTGAAATTCAATGCAAGCTGTTCTGAAACCAATCGGCAAATTACTCAAAATGCTTAACTCGCCGAGAAAATCAGTTTCTTTTCACAATGAATGTCTGGCAAAAAATAGTAAATTTCAATGCAAGACGTTCTGAAACCAATCGGCAAATTACTCAAAATGCTTAACTCGCCGAGAAAATCACTTTGTTCCCACACTGAATGGTTGGCAAAAAATAATTAATTTCAATGCAAGACATTCTGAAACCAATCGGCAAATTACTCAAAATGCTTAACTCGCCGAGAAAATCACTTTTGTTCCACAATGAATGCCTGGCAAAAAATAGTTAATTGTGATGCAAGCCGTTCTGAAACGAATCGGCAAAATTACTCAAAATGCGTAACTCGCCGAGAAAATCACTTTTTCCCCACAATGAATGCCTGGCAAAAAATGGCAAGATTCAATGCAAGCCGTTCTGAAACCAATCGGCAAATTACTCAAAATGCTTAACTCGCCGAGAAAATCACTTTTGTTCCACAATGAATGTCTGGCAAAAAATTAGTAAATTTCAATGCAAGACGTTCTGAAACCAATCGGCAAATTACTCAAAATGCTTAACTCGCCGAGAAAATCACTTTTGTTCCACAATGAATGCCTGGCAAAAAATAGTTAATTGTGATGCAAGCCGTTCTGAAACTAATCGGCAAATTACTCAAAATGCTTAACTCGCCGAGAAAATCACATTTTCCCCACAATGAATGTCTGGCAAAAAATGGTAAATTTCAATGCAAGCCGTTCTGAAACCAATCGGCAAATTACTCAAAATGCTTCACTCGCCGAGAAAATCACTTTTGTTCCACAATGAATGTGTGGCAAAAAATTAGTACATTTCAATGCAAGCCGTTCTGAAACCAATCGGCAAATTACTCAAAATGCTTAACTCGCCGAGAAAATCACTTTTGTTCCACAATGAATGCCTGGCAAAAAATAGTTAATTGTGATGCAAGCCGTTCTGAAACTAATCGGCACATTACTCAAAATGCTTAACTCGCCGAGAAAATCACTTTTGTTCCACAATGATTGCCTGGCAAAAAATAGTTAATTGTGATGCAAGCCGTTCTGAAACCAATCGCAAATTACTCAAAATGCTTAACTCGCCGGGAAAATCACTTTCCCCCCCACAATGAATGTCTGGCAAAACATAGTGAAATTCAATGCAAGCTGTTCTGAAACCAATCGGCAAATTACTCAAAATGCTTAACTCGCCGAGAAAATCAGTTTCTTTTCACAATGAATGTCTGGCAAAAAATAGTAAATTTCAATGCAAGACGTTCTGAAACCAATCGGCAAATTACTCAAAATGCTTAACTCGCCGAGAAAATCACTTTGTTCCCACACTGAATGGTTGGCAAAAAATAATTAATTTCAATGCAAGACATTCTGAAACCAATCGGCAAATTACTCAAAATGCTTAACTCGCCGAGAAAATCACTTTTGTTCCACAATGAATGCCTGGCAAAAAATAGTTAATTGTGATGCAAGCCGTTCTGAAACGAATCGGCAAAATTACTCAAAATGCGTAACTCGCCGAGAAAATCACTTTTTCCCCACAATGAATGCCTGGCAAAAAATGGCAAGTTTCAATGCAAGCCGTTCTGAAACCAATCGGCAAATTACTCAAAATGCTTAACTCGCCGAGAAAATCACTTTTGTTCCACAATGAATGTCTGGCAAAAAATTAGTAAATTTCAATGCAAGACGTTCTGAAACCAATCGGCAAATTACTCAAAATGCTTAACTCGCCGAGAAAATCACTTTTGTTCCACAATGATTGCCTGGCAAAAATAGTTAATTGTGATGCAAGCCGTTCTGAAACCAATCGGCAAATTACTCAAAATGCTTAACTCGCCGGGATAATCACTTTTCCCCCCACAATGAATGTCTGGCAAAACATAGTGAAATTCAATGCAAGCTGTTCTGAAACCAATCGGCAAATTACTCAAAATGCTTAACTCGCCGAGAAAATCAGTTTCTTTTCACAATGAATGTCTGGCAAAAAATAGTAAATTTCAATGCAAGACGTTCTGAAACCAATCGGCAAATTACTCAAAATGCTTAACTCGCCGAGAAAATCACTTTGTTCCCACACTGAATGGTTGGCAAAAAATAATTAATTTCAATGCAAGACATTCTGAAACCAATCGGCAAATTACTCAAAATGCTTAACTCGCCGAGAAAATCACTTTTGTTCCACAATGAATGCCTGGCAAAAAATAGTTAATTGTGATGCAAGCCGTTCTGAAACGAATCGGCAAAATTACTCAAAATGCGTAACTCGCCGAGAAAATCACTTTTTCCCCACAATGAATGCCTGGCAAAAAATGGCAAGTTTCAATGCAAGCCGTTCTGAAACCAATCGGCAAATTACTCAAAATGCTTAACTCGCCGAGAAAATCACTTTTGTTCCACAATGAATGTCTGGCAAAAAATTAGTAAATTTCAATGCAAGACGTTCTGAAACCAATCGGCAAATTACTCAAAATGCTTAACTCGCCGAGAAAATCACTTTTGTTCCACAATGAATGCCTGGCAAAAAATAGTTAATTGTGATGCAAGCCGTTCTGAAACTAATCGGCAAATTACTCAAAATGCTTAACTCGCCGAGAAAATCACATTTTCCCCACAATGAATGTCTGGCAAAAAATGGTAAATTACAATGCAAGCCGTTCTGAAACCAATCGGCAAATTACTCAAAATGCTTCACTCGCCGAGAAAATCACTTTTGTCCCACAATGAATGCCTGGCAAAAAATAGTTAATTGTGATGCAAGCCGTTCTGAAACCAATCGGCAAATTACTCAAAATGCTTAACTCGCCGAGAAAATCACTTTTTCCCCACAATGAATGCCTGGCAAAAAATGGTAAATTTCAATGCAAGCCGTTCTGAAACCAATCGGCAAATTACTCAAAATGCTTAACTCGCCGAGAAAATCACTTTTGTTCCACAATGAATGTCTGGCAAAAAATAGTAAATTTCAATGCAAGACGTTCTGAAACCAATCGGCAAATTACTCAAAATGCTTAACTCGCCGAGAAAATCACTTTTGTTCCACAATGATTGCCTGGCAAAAAATAGTTAATTGTGATGCAAGCCGTTCTGAAACCAATCGGCAAATTACTCAAAATGCTTAACTCGCCGGGAAAATCACTTTTCCCCCCACAATGAATGTCTGGCAAAACATAGTGAAATTCAATGCAAGCTGTTCTGAAACCAATCGGCAAATTACTCAAAATGCTTAACTCGCCGAGAAAATCAGTTTCTTTTCAAAATGAATGTCTGGCAAAAGATAGTAAATTTCAATGCAAGACGTTCTGAAACCAATCGGCAAATTACTCAAAATGCTTAACTCGCCGAGAAAATCACTTTGTTCCCACACTGAATGGTTGGCAAAAAATAATTAATTTCAATGCAAGACATTCTGAAACCAATCGGCAAATTACTCAAAATGCTTAACTCGCCGAGAAAATCACTTTTGTTCCACAATGAATGCCTGGCAAAAAATAGTTAATTGTGATGCAAGCCGTTCTGAAACGAATCGGCAAAATTACTCAAAATGCGTAACTCGCCGAGAAAATCACATTTTCCCCACAATGAATGTCTGGCAAAAATAGTTAATTTCAATGCAAGACGTTCTGTAACCAATCGGGAAATTACTCAAAATGCTTAACTCGCCGAGAAAATCACTTTTGTTCCACAATGATTGCCTGGCAAAAAATAGTTAATTGTGATGCAAGCCGTTCTGAAACCAATCGGCAAATTACTCAAAATGCTTAACTCGCCGGGAAAATCACTTTTCCCCCCACAATGAATGTCTGGCAAAACATAGTGAAATTCAATGCAAGCTGTTCTGAAACCAATCGGCAAATTACTCAAAATGCTTAACTCGCCGAGAAAATCACTTTTTCCCCACAATGAATGCCTGGCAAAAAATGGTAAGTTTCAATGCAAGCCGTTCTGAAACCAATCGGCAAATTACTCAAATTACTCAAAATGCTTAACTCGCCGAGAAAATCACTTTTGTTCCACAATGAATGTCTGGCAAAAAATTAGGCAAATTACTCGCCGAGAAAATCACTTTTTCCCCACAATGAATGCCTGGCAAAAAATGGTAAGTTTCAATGCAAGCCGTTCTGAAACCAATCGGCAAATTACTCAAAATGCTTAACTCGCCGAGAAAATCACTTTTTCCCCACAATGAATGCCTGGCAAAAAAATGGTAAATTTCAATGCAAGCCGTTCTGAAACCAATCGGCAAAATGCTTAACTCGCCGAGAAAATCACTTTTGTTCCACAATGAATGCCTGGCAAAAAATAGTTAATTGTGATGCAAGCCGTTCTGAAACCAATCGGCAAATTACTCAAAATGCTTAACTCGCCGGGAAAATCACTTTTGTTCCACAATGAATGCCTGGCAAAAATGGTAAATTTCAAAGCAAGCTGTGCTGAAACCTATCGGCAAATTACTCAAAATGCTTAACTCGCCGAGAAAATCACTTTTGTTCCACAATGAATGTCTGGCAAAAAATTAGTAAATTTCAATGCAAGACGTTCTGAAACCAATCGGCAAATTACTCAAAATGCTTAACTCGCCGAGAAAGTCACTTTTGTTCCACAATGAATGCCTGGCAAACAATAGTTAATTGTGATGCAAGCCATTCTGAAACTAATCGGCAAATTACTCAAAATGCTTAACTCGCCAAGAAAATCACATTTTCCCCACAATGAATGTCTGGCAAAAAATGGTAAATTTCAATGCAAGCCGTTCTGAAACCAATCGGCAAATTACTCAAAATGCTTAACTCGCCGAGAAAATCACTTTTGTTCCACAATGAATGTGTGGCAAAAAATTAGTACATTTCAATGCAAGCCGTTCTGAAACCAATCGGCAAATTACTCAAAATGCTTAACTCGCCGAGAAAATCACTTTTGTTCCACAATGAATGCCTGGCAAAAAATAGTTAATTGTGATGCAAGCCGTTCTGAAACTAATCGGCACATTACTCAAAATGCTTAACTCGCCGAGAAAATCACATTTTCCCCACAATGAATGTCTGGCAAAAATAGTTAATTTCAATGCAAGACATTCTGTAACCAATCGGGAAATTACTCAAAATGCTTAACTCGCCGAGAAAATCGCTTTTGTTCCACAATGATTGCCTGGCAAAAAATAGTTAATTGTGATGCAAGCCGTTCTGAAACCAATCGGCAAATTACTCAAAATGCTTAACTCGCCGGGAAAATCACTTTTCCCCCCACAATGAATGTCTGGCAAAACATAGTGAAATTCAATGCAAGCTGTTCTGAAACCAATCGGCAAATTACTCAAAATGCTTAACTCGCCGAGAAAATCAGTTTCTTTTCACAATGAATGTCTGGCAAAAAATAGTAAATTTCAATGCAAGACGTTCTGAAACCAATCGGCAAATTACTCAAAATGCTTAACTCGCCGAGAAAATCACTTTGTTCCCACACTGAATGGTTGGCAAAAAATAATTAATTTCAATGCAAGACATTCTGAAACCAATCGGCAAATTACTCAAAATGCTTAACTCGCCGAGAAAATCACTTTTGTTCCACAATGAATGCCTGGCAAAAAATAGTTAATTGTGATGCAAGCCGTTCTGAAACGAATCGGCAAAATTACTCAAAATGCGTAACTCGCCGAGAAAATCACTTTTTCCCCACAATGAATGCCTGGCAAAAAATGGCAAGTTTCAATGCAAGCCGTTCTGAAACCAATCGGCAAATTACTCAAAATGCTTAACTCGCCGAGAAAATCACTTTTGTTCCACAATGAATGTCTGGCAAAAAATTAGTAAATTTCAATGCAAGACGTTCTGAAACCAATCGGCAAATTACTCAAAATGCTTAACTCGCCGAGAAAATCACTTTTGTTCCACAATGAATGCCTGGCAAAAAATAGTTAATTGTGATGCAAGCCGTTCTGAAACTAATCGGCAAATTACTCAAAATGCTTAACTCGCCGAGAAAATCACATTTTCCCCACAATGAATGTCTGGCAAAAAATGGTAAATTACAATGCAAGCCGTTCTGAAACCAATCGGCAAATTACTCAAAATGCTTCACTCGCCGAGAAAATCACTTTTGTCCCACAATGAATGCCTGGCAAAAAATAGTTAATTGTGATGCAAGCCGTTCTGAAACCAATCGGCAAATTACTCAAAATGCTTAACTCGCCGAGAAAATCACTTTTTCCCCACAATGAATGCCTGGCAAAAAATGGTAAATTTCAATGCAAGCCGTTCTGAAACCAATCGGCAAATTACTCAAAATGCTTAACTCGCCGAGAAAATCACTTTTGTTCCACAATGAATGTCTGGCAAAAAATAGTAAATTTCAATGCAAGACGTTCTGAAACCAATCGGCAAATTACTCAAAATGCTTAACTCGCCGAGAAAATCACTTTTGTTCCACAATGATTCCCTGGCAAAAAATAGTTAATTGTGATGCAAGCCGTTCTGAAACCAATCGGCAAATTACTCAAGCATTTAACTCGCCGGGAAAATCACTTTTCCCCCCACAATGAATGTCTGGCAAAACATAGTGAAATTCAATGCAAGCTGTTCTGAAACCAATCGGCAAATTACTCAAAATGCTTAACTCGCCGAGAAAATCAGTTTCTTTTCAAAATGAATGTCTGGCAAAACATAGTGAAATTCAATGCAAGCTGTTCTGAAACCAATCGGCAAATTACTCAAAATGCTTAACTCGCCGAGAAAATCACTTTGTTCCCACACTGAATGGTTGGCAAAAAATAATTAATTTCAATGCAAGACGTTCTGAAACCAATCGGCAAATTACTCAAAATGCTTAACTCGCCGAGAAAATCACTTTTGTTCCACAATGAATGCCTGGCAAAAAATAGTTAATTGTGATGCAAGCCGTTCTGAAACTAATCGGCAAATTACTCAAAATGCTTAACTCGCCGAGAAAATCACATTTTCCCCACAATGAATGTCTGGCAAAAAATGGTAAATTACAATGCAAGCCGTTCTGAAACCAATCGGCAAATTACTCAAAATGCTTCACTCGCCGAGAAAATCACTTTTGTCCCACAATGAATGCCTGGCAAAAAATAGTTAATTGTGATGCAAGCCGTTCTGAAACCAATCGGCAAATTACTCAAAATGCTTAACTCGCCGAGAAAATCACTTTTTCCCCACAATGAATGCCTGGCAAAAAATGGTAAATTTCAATGCAAGCCGTTCTGAAACCAATCGGCAAATTACTCAAAATGCTTAACTCGCCGAGAAAATCACTTTTGTTCCACAATGAATGTCTGGCAAAAAATAGTAAATTTCAATGCAAGACGTTCTGAAACCAATCGGCAAATTACTCAAAATGCTTAACTCGCCGTGAAAATCAGTTTTTTCCCACAACGAATGTCTGGCAAAAAATAGTAAATTCCAATGCAAGCCGTTCTGAAACCAATCGGTAAATTACTCGAAATGCTTAACTCGCCGAGAAAATCACTTTTGTTCCACAATGAATGTCTGGCAAAAAATAGTAAATTTCAATGCAAGCCGTTCTGAAACCAATCGGCAAATTACTCAAAATGCTTAACTCGCCGAGAAAATCACTTTTGTTCCACAATGAATGCCTGGCAAAAAATAGTTAATTGTGATGCAAGCCGTTCTGAAACCAATCGGCAAATTACTCAAAATGCTTAACTCGCCGAGAAAATCACTTTTTCCCCACAATGAATGCCTGGCAAAAAATGGTAAATTTCAATGCAAGCCGTTCTGAAACCAATCGGCAAATTACTCAAAATGCTTAACTCGCCGAGAAAATCACTTTTGTTCCACAATGAATGTCTGGCAAAAAATAGTAAATTTCAATGCAAGACGTTCTGAAACCAATCGGCAAATTACTCAAAATGCTTAACTCGCCGAGAAAATCACTTTTGTTCCACAATGATTGCCTGGCAAAAAATAGTTAATTGTGATGCAAGCCGTTCTGAAACCAATCGGCAAATTACTCAAGCATTTAACTCGCCGGGAAAATCACTTTTCCCCCCACAATGAATGTCTGGCAAAACATAGTGAAATTCAATGCAAGCTGTTCTGAAACCAATCGGCAAATTACTCAAAATGCTTAACTCGCCGAGAAAATCAGTTTCTTTTCAAAATGAATGTCTGGCAAAACATAGTGAAATTCAATGCAAGCTGTTCTGAAACCAATCGGCAAATTACTCAAAATGCTTAACTCGCCGAGAAAATCACTTTGTTCCCACACTGAATGGTTGGCAAAAAATAATTAATTTCAATGCAAGACGTTCTGAAACCAATCGGCAAATTACTCAAAATGCTTAACTCGCCGAGAAAATCACTTTTGTTCCACAATGAATGCCTGGCAAAAAATAGTTAATTGTGATGCAAGCCGTTCTGAAACTAATCGGCAAATTACTCAAAATGCTTAACTCGCCGAGAAAATCACATTTTCCCCACAATGAATGTCTGGCAAAAAATGGTAAATTACAATGCAAGCCGTTCTGAAACCAATCGGCAAATTACTCAAAATGCTTCACTCGCCGAGAAAATCACTTTTGTCCCACAATGAATGCCTGGCAAAAAATAGTTAATTGTGATGCAAGCCGTTCTGAAACCAATCGGCAAATTACTCAAAATGCTTAACTCGCCGAGAAAATCACTTTTTCCCCACAATGAATGCCTGGCAAAAAATGGTAAATTTCAATGCAAGCCGTTCTGAAACCAATCGGCAAATTACTCAAAATGCTTAACTCGCCGAGAAAATCACTTTTGTTCCACAATGAATGTCTGGCAAAAAATAGTAAATTTCAATGCAAGACGTTCTGAAACCAATCGGCAAATTACTCAAAATGCTTAACTCGCCGTGAAAATCAGTTTTTTCCCACAACGAATGTCTGGCAAAAAATAGTAAATTCCAATGCAAGCCGTTCTGAAACCAATCGGTAAATTACTCGAAATGCTTAACTCGCCGAGAAAATCACTTTTGTTCCACAATGAATGTCTGGCAAAAAATAGTAAATTTCAATGCAAGCCGTTCTGAAACCAATCGGCAAATTACTCAAAATGCTTAACTCGCCGAGAAAATCACTTTTGTTCCACAATGAATGCCTGGCAAAAAATAGTTAATTGTGATGCAAGCCGTTCTGAAACCAATCGGCAAATTACTCAAAATGCTTAACTCGCCGAGAAAATCACTTTTTCCCCACAATGAATGCCTGGCAAAAAATGGTAAATTTCAATGCAAGCCGTTCTGAAACCAATCGGCAAATTACTCAAAATGCTTAACTCGCCGAGAAAATCACTTTTTCCCCACAATGAATGCCTGGCAAAAAATGGTAAATTTCAATGCAAGCCGTTCTGAAACCAATCGGCAAATTACTCAAAATGCTTAACTCGCCGAGAAAATCACTTTTGTTCCACAATGAATGCCTGGCAAAAAATAGTTAATTGTGATGCAAGCCGTTCTGAAACCTATCGGCAAATTAGTCAAAATTCTTAACTTGCCGAGAAAATCACTTTTTCCCCACAATGAATGCCTGGCAAAAAATGGTAAATTTCAATGCAAGCCGTTCTGAAACCAATCGGCAAATTACTCAAAATGCTTAACTCGCCGAGAAAATCACTTTTGTTCCACAATGAATGTCTGGCAAAAAATAGTAAATTTCAATGCAAGACGTTCTGAAACCAATCGGCAAATTACTCAAAATGCTTAACTCGCCGAGAAAATCAGTTTTTTCCCACAACGAATGTCTGGCAAAAAATAGTAAATTCCAATGCAAGCCGTTCTGAAACCAATCGGTAAATTACTCGAAATGCTTAACTCGCCGAGAAAATCACTTTTGTTCCTCAATGAATGTCTGGCAAAAAATTAGTAAATTTCAAAGCAAGACGTTCTGAAACCAATCGGCAAATTACTCAAAATGCTTAACTCGCCGAGAAAATCACTTTTGTTCCACAATGAATGCCTGGCAAAAAATGGTAAGTTTCAATGCAAGCCGTTCTGAAACCAATCGGCAAATTACTCAAAATGCTTAACTCGCCGAGAAAATCACTTTGTTCCCACACTGAATGGTTGGCAAAAAATAATTAATTTCAATGCAAGACGTTCTGAAACCAATCGGCAAATTACTCAAAATGCTTAACTCGCCGAGAAAATCACTTTTGTTCCACAATGATTGCCTGGCAAAAAATAGTTAATTGTGATGCAAGCCGTTCTGAAACCAATCGGCAAATTACTCAAGCATTTAACTCGCCGGGAAAATCACTTTTCCCCCCACAATGAATGTCTGGCAAAACATAGTGAAATTCAATGCAAGCTGTTCTGAAACCAATCGGCAAATTACTCAAAATGCTTAACTCGCCGAGAAAATCAGTTTCTTTTCAAAATGAATGTCTGGCAAAACATAGTGAAATTCAATGCAAGCTGTTCTGAAACCAATCGGCAAATTACTCAAAATGCTTAACTCGCCGAGAAAATCACTTTGTTCCCACACTGAATGGTTGGCAAAAAATAATTAATTTCAATGCAAGACGTTCTGAAACCAATCGGCAAATTACTCAAAATGCTTAACTCGCCGAGAAAATCACTTTTGTTCCACAATGAATGCCTGGCAAAAAATAGTTAATTGTGATGCAAGCCGTTCTGAAACTAATCGGCAAATTACTCAAAATGCTTAACTCGCCGAGAAAATCACATTTTCCCCACAATGAATGTCTGGCAAAAAATGGTAAATTACAATGCAAGCCGTTCTGAAACCAATCGGCAAATTACTCAAAATGCTTCACTCGCCGAGAAAATCACTTTTGTCCCACAATGAATGCCTGGCAAAAAATAGTTAATTGTGATGCAAGCCGTTCTGAAACCAATCGGCAAATTACTCAAAATGCTTAACTCGCCGAGAAAATCACTTTTTCCCCACAATGAATGCCTGGCAAAAAATGGTAAATTTCAATGCAAGCCGTTCTGAAACCAATCGGCAAATTACTCAAAATGCTTAACTCGCCGAGAAAATCACTTTTGTTCCACAATGAATGTCTGGCAAAAAATAGTAAATTTCAATGCAAGACGTTCTGAAACCAATCGGCAAATTACTCAAAATGCTTAACTCGCCGTGAAAATCAGTTTTTTCCCACAACGAATGTCTGGCAAAAAATAGTAAATTCCAATGCAAGCCGTTCTGAAACCAATCGGTAAATTACTCGAAATGCTTAACTCGCCGAGAAAATCACTTTTGTTCCACAATGAATGTCTGGCAAAAAATAGTAAATTTCAATGCAAGCCGTTCTGAAACCAATCGGCAAATTACTCAAAATGCTTAACTCGCCGAGAAAATCACTTTTGTTCCACAATGAATGCCTGGCAAAAAATAGTTAATTGTGATGCAAGCCGTTCTGAAACCAATCGGCAAATTACTCAAAATGCTTAACTCGCCGAGAAAATCACTTTTTCCCCACAATGAATGCCTGGCAAAAAATGGTAAATTTCAATGCAAGCCGTTCTGAAACCAATCGGCAAATTACTCAAAATGCTTAACTCGCCGAGAAAATCACTTTTTCCCCACAATGAATGCCTGGCAAAAAATGGTAAATTTCAATGCAAGCCGTTCTGAAACCAATCGGCAAATTACTCAAAATGCTTAACTCGCCGAGAAAATCACTTTTGTTCCACAATGAATGCCTGGCAAAAAATAGTTAATTGTGATGCAAGCCGTTCTGAAACCTATCGGCAAATTAGTCAAAATTCTTAACTTGCCGAGAAAATCACTTTTTCCCCACAATGAATGCCTGGCAAAAAATGGTAAATTTCAATGCAAGCCGTTCTGAAACCAATCGGCAAATTACTCAAAATGCTTAACTCGCCGAGAAAATCACTTTTGTTCCACAATGAATGTCTGGCAAAAAATAGTAAATTTCAATGCAAGACGTTCTGAAACCAATCGGCAAATTACTCAAAATGCTTAACTCGCCGAGAAAATCAGTTTTTTCCCACAACGAATGTCTGGCAAAAAATAGTAAATTCCAATGCAAGCCGTTCTGAAACCAATCGGTAAATTACTCGAAATGCTTAACTCGCCGAGAAAATCACTTTTGTTCCTCAATGAATGTCTGGCAAAAAATTAGTAAATTTCAAAGCAAGACGTTCTGAAACCAATCGGCAAATTACTCAAAATGCTTAACTCGCCGAGAAAATCACTTTTGTTCCACAATGAATGCCTGGCAAAAAATGGTAAGTTTCAATGCAAGCCGTTCTGAAACCAATCGGCAAATTACTCAAAATGCTTAACTCGCCGAGAAAATCACTTTGTTCCCACACTGAATGGTTGGCAAAAAATAATTAATTTCAATGCAAGACATTCTGAAACCAATCGGCAAATTACTCAAAATGCTTAACTCGCCGAGAAAATCACTTTTTTCCCACAACGAATGTCTGGCAAAAAATAGTAAATTCCAATGCAAGCCGTTCTGAAACCAATCGGTAAATTACTCGAAATGCTTAACTCGCCGAGAAAATCACTTTTGTTCCACAATGAATGTCTGGCAAAAAATAGTAAATTTCAATGCAAGCCGTTCTGAAACCAATCGGCAAATTACTCAAAATGCTTAACTCGCCGAGAAAATCACTTTTGTTCCACAATGAATGCCTGGCAAAAAATAGTTAATTGTGATGCAAGCCGTTCTGAAACCAATCGGCAAATTACTCAAAATGCTTAACTCGCCGAGAAAATCACTTTTTCCCCACAATGAATGCCTGGCAAAAAATGGTAAATTTCAATGCAAGCCGTTCTGAAACCAATCGGCAAATTACTCAAAATGCTTAACTCGCCGAGAAAATCACTTTTTCCCCACAATGAATGCCTGGCAAAAAATGGTAAATTTCAATGCAAGCCGTTCTGAAACCAATCGGCAAATTACTCAAAATGCTTAACTCGCCGAGAAAATCACTTTTGTTCCACAATGAATGCCTGGCAAAAAATAGTTAATTGTGATGCAAGCCGTTCTGAAACCTATCGGCAAATTAGTCAAAATTCTTAACTTGCCGAGAAAATCACTTTTTCCCCACAATGAATGCCTGGCAAAAAATGGTAAATTTCAATGCAAGCCGTTCTGAAACCAATCGGCAAATTACTCAAAATGCTTAACTCGCCGAGAAAATCACTTTTGTTCCACAATGAATGTCTGGCAAAAAATAGTAAATTTCAATGCAAGACGTTCTGAAACCAATCGGCAAATTACTCAAAATGCTTAACTCGCCGAGAAAATCAGTTTTTTCCCACAACGAATGTCTGGCAAAAAATAGTAAATTCCAATGCAAGCCGTTCTGAAACCAATCGGTAAATTACTCGAAATGCTTAACTCGCCGAGAAAATCACTTTTGTTCCTCAATGAATGTCTGGCAAAAAATTAGTAAATTTCAAAGCAAGACGTTCTGAAACCAATCGGCAAATTACTCAAAATGCTTAACTCGCCGAGAAAATCACTTTTGTTCCACAATGAATGCCTGGCAAAAAATGGTAAGTTTCAATGCAAGCCGTTCTGAAACCAATCGGCAAATTACTCAAAATGCTTCACTCGCCGAGAAAATCACTTTGTTCCCACACTGAATGGTTGGCAAAAAATAATTAATTTCAATGCAAGACGTTCTGAAACCAATCGGCAAATTACTCAAAATGCTTAACTCGCCGAGAAAATCACTTTTGTTCCACAATGATTGCCTGGCAAAAAATAGTTAATTGTGATGCAAGCCGTTCTGAAACCAATCGGCAAATTACTCAAGCATTTAACTCGCCGGGAAAATCACTTTTCCCCCCACAATGAATGTCTGGCAAAACATAGTGAAATTCAATGCAAGCTGTTCTGAAACCAATCGGCAAATTACTCAAAATGCTTAACTCGCCGAGAAAATCAGTTTCTTTTCAAAATGAATGTCTGGCAAAACATAGTGAAATTCAATGCAAGCTGTTCTGAAACCAATCGGCAAATTACTCAAAATGCTTAACTCGCCGAGAAAATCACTTTGTTCCCACACTGAATGGTTGGCAAAAAATAATTAATTTCAATGCAAGACGTTCTGAAACCAATCGGCAAATTACTCAAAATGCTTAACTCGCCGAGAAAATCACTTTTGTTCCACAATGAATGCCTGGCAAAAAATAGTTAATTGTGATGCAAGCCGTTCTGAAACTAATCGGCAAATTACTCAAAATGCTTAACTCGCCGAGAAAATCACATTTTCCCCACAATGAATGTCTGGCAAAAAATGGTAAATTACAATGCAAGCCGTTCTGAAACCAATCGGCAAATTACTCAAAATGCTTCACTCGCCGAGAAAATCACTTTTGTCCCACAATGAATGCCTGGCAAAAAATAGTTAATTGTGATGCAAGCCGTTCTGAAACCAATCGGCAAATTACTCAAAATGCTTAACTCGCCGAGAAAATCACTTTTTCCCCACAATGAATGCCTGGCAAAAAATGGTAAATTTCAATGCAAGCCGTTCTGAAACCAATCGGCAAATTACTCAAAATGCTTAACTCGCCGAGAAAATCACTTTTGTTCCACAATGAATGTCTGGCAAAAAATAGTAAATTTCAATGCAAGACGTTCTGAAACCAATCGGCAAATTACTCAAAATGCTTAACTCGCCGTGAAAATCAGTTTTTTCCCACAACGAATGTCTGGCAAAAAATAGTAAATTCCAATGCAAGCCGTTCTGAAACCAATCGGTAAATTACTCGAAATGCTTAACTCGCCGAGAAAATCACTTTTGTTCCACAATGAATGTCTGGCAAAAAATAGTAAATTTCAATGCAAGCCGTTCTGAAACCAATCGGCAAATTACTCAAAATGCTTAACTCGCCGAGAAAATCACTTTTGTTCCACAATGAATGCCTGGCAAAAAATAGTTAATTGTGATGCAAGCCGTTCTGAAACCAATCGGCAAATTACTCAAAATGCTTAACTCGCCGAGAAAATCACTTTTTCCCCACAATGAATGCCTGGCAAAAAATGGTAAATTTCAATGCAAGCCGTTCTGAAACCAATCGGCAAATTACTCAAAATGCTTAACTCGCCGAGAAAATCACTTTTTCCCCACAATGAATGCCTGGCAAAAAATGGTAAATTTCAATGCAAGCCGTTCTGAAACCAATCGGCAAATTACTCAAAATGCTTAACTCGCCGAGAAAATCACTTTTGTTCCACAATGAATGCCTGGCAAAAAATAGTTAATTGTGATGCAAGCCGTTCTGAAACCTATCGGCAAATTAGTCAAAATTCTTAACTTGCCGAGAAAATCACTTTTTCCCCACAATGAATGCCTGGCAAAAAATGGTAAATTTCAATGCAAGCCGTTATGAAACCAATCGGCAAATTACTCAAAATGCTTAACTCGCCGAGAAAATCACTTTTGTTCCACAATGAATGTCTGGCAAAAAATAGTAAATTTCAATGCAAGACGTTCTGAAACCAATCGGCAAATTACTCAAAATGCTTAACTCGCCGAGAAAATCAGTTTTTTCCCACAACGAATGTCTGGCAAAAAATAGTAAATTCCAATGCAAGCCGTTCTGAAACCAATCGGTAAATTACTCGAAATGCTTAACTCGCCGAGAAAATCACTTTTGTTCCTCAATGAATGTCTGGCAAAAAATTAGTAAATTTCAAAGCAAGACGTTCTGAAACCAATCGGCAAATTACTCAAAATGCTTAACTCGCCGAGAAAATCACTTTTGTTCCACAATGAATGCCTGGCAAAAAATGGTAAGTTTCAATGCAAGCCGTTCTGAAACCAATCGGCAAATTACTCAAAATGCTTAACTCGCCGAGAAAATCACTTTGTTCCCACACTGAATGGTTGGCAAAAAATAATTAATTTCAATGCAAGACATTCTGAAACCAATCGGCAAATTACTCAAAATGCTTAACTCGCCGAGAAAATCACTTTTGTTCCACAATGAATGCCTGGCAAAAAATAGTTAATTGTGATGCAAGCCGTTCTGAAACGAATCGGCAAAATTACTCGAAATGCGTAACTCGCCGAGAAAATCACTTTTTCCCCACAATGAATGCCTGGCAAATAATGGTAAGTTTCAATGCAAGACGTTCTGTAACCAATCGGCAAATTACTCAAAATGCTTAACTCGCCGAGAAAATCACTTTTGTTCCACAATGAATGTCTGGCAAAAAATAGTAAATTTCAATGCATGACGTTCTGAAACCAATCGGCAAATTACTCAAAATGCTTAACTCGCCGAGAAACTCACTTTTGTTCCACAATGAATGCCTCGCAAAAAATAGTTAATTGTGATGAAAGCCGTTCTGAAACTAATCGGCAAATTATTCAAAATGCTTAACTCGCCGAGAAAATCACATTTTCCCCAGAATGAATGTCTGGCAAAAAATAGTTAATTTCGATGCAAGCCGTTCTGAAATCAATCGGCAAATTACTCAAAATGCTTATCTCGCCGAGAAAATCACTTTTGTTCCACAATGAATGTCTGGCAAAAAATAGTTAATTTCAATGCAAGACGTTCTGTAACCAATCGGCAAATTACTCAAAATGCTTAACTCGCCGAGAAAATCACTTTTGTTCCACAATGAATGTCTGGCAAAAAATAGTAAATTTCAATGCATGACGTTCTGAAACCAATCGGCAAATTACTCAAAATGCTTAACTCGCCGAGAAAATCAGTTTCTTTTCACAATGAATGTCTGGCAAAAAATAGTTAATTTCATGCAAGCCGTTCTGAAACCAATCGGCAAATTACTCAAAATGCTTATCTCGCCGAGAAAATCACTTTTGTTCCACAATGAATGTCTGGCAAAAAATAGTTAATTTCAATGCAAGACGTTCTGTAACCAATCGGCAAATTACTCAAAATGCTTAACTCGCCGAGAAAATCACTTTTGTTCCACAATGAATGTCTGGCAAAAAATAGTCAATTACAATGCATGACGTTCTGAAACCAATCGGCAAATTACTCAAAATGCTTATCTCGCCGAGAAAATCACTTTTGTTCCACAATGAATGTCTGGCAAAAAATAGTTAATTTCAATGCAAGACGTTCTGTAACCAATCGGCAAATTACTCAAAATGCTTAACTCGCCGAGAAAATCACTTTTGTTCCACAATGAATGTCTGGCAAAAAATAGTAAATTTCAATGCATGACGTTCTGAAACCAATCGGCAAATTACTCAAAATGCTTAACTCGCCGAGAAAATCCACTTTTGTTCCACAATGAATGTCTGGCAAAAAATAGTTAATTTCGATGCAAGCCGTTCTGAAACCAATCGGCAAATTACTCAAAATGCTTAACTCGCCGAGAAAAATCACTTTTTTTCCACAATCAATGCCTGACAAAAAATAGTTAATTGTGATGCAAGCCGTTCTGAAACCAATCGGCAAATTACTCAAAATGCTTTATTCGCCGAGAAAATCAGTTTCTTTTCACAATGAATGTCTGGCAAAAAATAGTTAATTTCATGCAAGCCGTTCTGAAACCAATCGGCAAATTACTCAAAATGCTTATCTCGCCGAGAAAATCACTTTTGTTCCACAATGAATGTCTGGCAAAAAATAGTTAATTTCAATGCAAGACGTTCTGTAACCAATCGGCAAATTACTCAAAATGCTTAACTCGCCGAGAAAATCACTTTTGTTCCACAATGAATGACTGGCAAAAAATAGTTAATTGTGATGCAAGCCGTTCTGAAACCAATCTGCAAATTACTCAAAATGCTTAACTCGCCGGGAAAATCACTTTTCCCCCCACCATGAATGTCTGGCAAAACATATTGAAATTCAATGCAAGCCGTTCTGAAACCAATCGGCAAATTACTCAAAATGCTTAACTCGCTGAGAAAATCACTTTCTTTCCACAATGAATGTCTGGCAAAAAATAGTGAATTTCAATGCAAGCCGTTCTGAGACCAATCGGCAAATTACTCAAAATGCTTAACTCGCCGAGAAACTCACTTTTGTTCCACAATGAATGCCTAGCAAAAAATAGTTAATTGTGATGCAAGCCGTTCTGAAACTAATCGGCAAATTATTCAAAATGCTTAACTCGCCGAGAAAATCACATTTTCCCCACAATGAATGTCTGGCAAAAAATAGTTAATTTCGATGCAAGCCGTTCTGAAACCAATCTGCAAATTACTCAAAATGCTTAACTCGCCGAGAAAAATCACTTTTGTTCCACAATGAATGCCGGCAAAAAATAGTTAATTGTGATGCAAGCCGTTCTGAAACCAATCGGCAAATTACTCAAAATGCTTAACTCGCCGAGAAAATCACTTTTTCCCCACAATGAATGGCTGGCAAAAAATAGTTAATTTCGATGCAAGCCGTTCTGAAACCAATCGGCAAATTACTCAAAATGCTTAACTCGCCGAGAAAATCACTTTTTCCCCACAATGAATGCCTGGCAAAAATAGTAAATTTCAATGCAAGACGTTCTGAAACCAATCGGCAAATTACTCAAATTGCTTAACTCGCCGAGAAAATCACTTTTGTTCCACAATGAATGTCTGGCAAAAAATAGTAAATTTCAATGCATGACGTTCTGAAACCAATCGGCAAATTACTCAAAATGCTTAACTCGCCGAGAAACTCACTTTTGTTCCACAATGAATGCCTCGCAAAAAATAGTTAATTGTGATGAAAGCCGTTCTGAAACTAATCGGCAAATTATTCAAAATGCTTAACTCGCCGAGAAAATCACATTTTCCCCAGAATGAATGTCTGGCAAAAAATAGTTAATTTCGATGCAAGCCGTTCTGAAATCAATCGGCAAATTACTCAAAATGCTTATCTCGCCGAGAAAATCACTTTTGTTCCACAATGAATGTCTGGCAAAAAATAGTTAATTTCAATGCAAGACGTTCTGTAACCAATCGGCAAATTACTCAAAATGCTTAACTCGCCGAGAAAATCACTTTTGTTCCACAATGAATGTCTGGCAAAAAATAGTAAATTTCAATGCATGACGTTCTGAAACCAATCGGCAAATTACTCAAAATGCTTAACTCGCCGAGAAAATCAGTTTCTTTTCACAATGAATGTCTGGCAAAAAATAGTTAATTTCATGCAAGCCGTTCTGAAACCAATCGGCAAATTACTCAAAATGCTTATCTCGCCGAGAAAATCACTTTTGTTCCACAATGAATGTCTGGCAAAAAATAGTTAATTTCAATGCAAGACGTTCTGTAACCAATCGGCAAATTACTCAAAATGCTTAACTCGCCGAGAAAATCACTTTTGTTCCACAATGAATGTCTGGCAAAAAATAGTCAATTACAATGCATGACGTTCTGAAACCAATCGGCAAATTACTCAAAATGCTTATCTCGCCGAGAAAATCACTTTTGTTCCACAATGAATGTCTGGCAAAAAATAGTTAATTTCAATGCAAGACGTTCTGTAACCAATCGGCAAATTACTCAAAATGCTTAACTCGCCGAGAAAATCACTTTTGTTCCACAATGAATGTCTGGCAAAAAATAGTAAATTTCAATGCATGACGTTCTGAAACCAATCGGCAAATTACTCAAAATGCTTAACTCGCCGAGAAAATCCACTTTTGTTCCACAATGAATGTCTGGCAAAAAATAGTTAATTTCGATGCAAGCCGTTCTGAAACCAATCGGCAAATTACTCAAAATGCTTAACTCGCCGAGAAAAATCACTTTTTTTCCACAATCAATGCCTGACAAAAAATAGTTAATTGTGATGCAAGCCGTTCTGAAACCAATCGGCAAATTACTCAAAATGCTTTATTCGCCGAGAAAATCAGTTTCTTTTCACAATGAATGTCTGGCAAAAAATAGTTAATTTCATGCAAGCCGTTCTGAAACCAATCGGCAAATTACTCAAAATGCTTATCTCGCCGAGAAAATCACTTTTGTTCCACAATGAATGTCTGGCAAAAAATAGTTAATTTCAATGCAAGACGTTCTGTAACCAATCGGCAAATTACTCAAAATGCTTAACTCGCCGAGAAAATCACTTTTGTTCCACAATGAATGACTGGCAAAAAATAGTTAATTGTGATGCAAGCCGTTCTGAAACCAATCTGCAAATTACTCAAAATGCTTAACTCGCCGGGAAAATCACTTTTCCCCCCACCATGAATGTCTGGCAAAACATATTGAAATTCAATGCAAGCCGTTCTGAAACCAATCGGCAAATTACTCAAAATGCTTAACTCGCTGAGAAAATCACTTTCTTTCCACAATGAATGTCTGGCAAAAAATAGTGAATTTCAATGCAAGCCGTTCTGAGACCAATCGGCAAATTACTCAAAATGCTTAACTCGCCGAGAAACTCACTTTTGTTCCACAATGAATGCCTAGCAAAAAATAGTTAATTGTGATGCAAGCCGTTCTGAAACTAATCGGCAAATTATTCAAAATGCTTAACTCGCCGAGAAAATCACATTTTCCCCACAATGAATGTCTGGCAAAAAATAGTTAATTTCGATGCAAGCCGTTCTGAAACCAATCTGCAAATTACTCAAAATGCTTAACTCGCCGAGAAAAATCACTTTTGTTCCACAATGAATGCCGGCAAAAAATAGTTAATTGTGATGCAAGCCGTTCTGAAACCAATCGGCAAATTACTCAAAATGCTTAACTCGCCGAGAAAATCACTTTTTCCCCACAATGAATGGCTGGCAAAAAATAGTTAATTTCGATGCAAGCCGTTCTGAAACCAATCGGCAAATTACTCAAAATGCTTAACTCGCCGAGAAAATCACTTTTTCCCCACAATGAATGCCTGGCAAAAATAGTAAATTTCAATGCAAGACGTTCTGAAACCAATCGGCAAATTACTCAAATTGCTTAACTCGCCGAGAAAATCACTTTTGTTCCACAATGAATGTCTGACAAAAAATTAGTAAATTTCAATGCAAGACGTTCTGAAACCAATCGGCAAATTACTCAAAATGCTTAACTCGCCGCGAAAATCACATTTTCCCCACAATGAATGTCTGGCAAAAAATAGTTAATTTCGATGCAAGCCGTTCTGAAACCAATCGGCAAATTACTCAAAATGCTTAACTCGCCGAGAAAATCACTTTTGTTCCAGACTGAATGCCTGGCAAAACATAGTGAAATTCAATGCAAGCCGTGCTGAAACCAATCGGCAAATTACTCAAAATGCTTCACTCGCCGGGAAAATCATTTTTGTTCCACAATGAATGGCTGGCAAAAAATAGTAAATTTCAATGCAAGACGTTCTGAAACCAATCGGCAAATTACTCAAAATGCTTAACTCGCCGAGAAAATCTCTTTTTTCCCACAATGAATGGTTGGCAAAAAATAGTTAATTTCAATGCAAGACATTCTGAAACCAATCGGCAAATTACTCAAAATGGTTAACTCGCCGAGAAAACCACTTTTGTTGCACAATGAATGGTTCGCAAAAAATAGTTAATTTCAATGCAAGACGTTCTGAAACCAATCGGCTAAATTACTCAAAATGCTTAACTCGCCGAAAAAATCACTTTCTTTCCACAATGAATGTCTGGCAAAAAATAGTGAATTTCAATGCAAGCCGTTCTGAACCCAATCGGCAAATTACTCAAAATGCTTAACTCGCCGAGAAAATCACTTTTGTTCCACAATGACTGTCTGGCAAAAAATAGTAAATTTCAATGCAAGACGTTCTGAAACCAATCGGCAAATTACTCAAAATGCTTAACTCGCCGAGAAACTCACTTTTGTTCCACAATGTATGCCTAGCAAAAAATAGTTAATTGTGATGCAAGCCGTTCTGAAACTAATCGGCAAATTACTCAAAATGCTTAACTCGCCGAGAAAATCACATTTTCCCCACAATGAATGCCTGGCAAAAAATAGTTAATTGTGATGCAAGCCGTTCTGAAACCAATCGGCAAATTACTCAAAATGCTCAACTCGCCGAGAAAATCATTTTTCCCCACAATGAATGGCTGTCAAAAATTAGTTAATTTCGATGCAAGCCGTTCTGAAACCAATCGGCAACTTACTCAAAATGCTTTACTCGCCGAGAAAATCACTTTTGTTCCACAATGAATGCCTGGCAAAAAATAGTTAATTGTGATGCAAGCCGCTCTGAAACCAATCGGCAAATTACTCAAAATGCTTAACTCGCCGAGAAAATCACTTTTTCCCCACAATGAATGCCTGGCAAAAAATGGTAAATTTCAATGCAAGCCGTTCTGAAACCAATCGGCAAATTACTCAAAATGCTTAACTCGCCGGGAAAATCACTTTTCCCCCCACAATGAATGTCTGGCAAAAAATAGTAAATTCCAATGCAAGCCGTTCTGAAACCAATCGGTAAATTACTCAAAATGCTTTATTCGCCGAGAAAATCAGTTTCTTTTCACAATGAATGTCTGGCAAAAAATTGTTAATTTCATGCAAGCCGTTCTGAAACCAATCGGCAAATTACTCAAAATGCTTATCTCGCCGAGAAAATCACTTTTGTTCCACAATGAATGTCTGGCAAAAAATAGTTAATTTCAATGCAAGACGTTCTGTAACCAATCGGCAAATTACTCAAAATGCTTAACTCGCCGAGAAAATCACTTTTGTTCCACAATGAATGACTGGCAAAAAATAGTTAATTGTGATGCAAGCCGTTCTGAAACCAATCTGCAAATTACTCAAAATGCTTAACTCGCCGGGAAAATCACTTTTCCCCCCACCATGAATGTCTGGCAAAACATATTGAAATTCAATGCAAGCCGTTCTGAAACCAATCGGCAAATTACTCAAAATGCTTAACTCGCCGAGAAAATCACTTTCTTTCCACAATGAATGTCTGGCAAAAAATAGTGAATTTCAATGCAAGCCGTTCTGAGACCAATCGGCAAATTACTCAAAATGCTTAACTCGCCGAGAAACTCACTTTTGTTCCACAATGAATGCCTAGCAAAAAATAGTTAATTGTGATGCAAGCCGTTCTGAAACTAATCGGCAAATTATTCAAAATGCTTAACTCGCCGAGAAAATCACATTTTCCCCACAATGAATGTCTGGCAAAAAATAGTTAATTTCGATGCAAGCCGTTCTGAAACCAATCTGCAAATTACTCAAAATGCTTAACTCGCCGAGAAAAATCACTTTTGTTCCACAATGAATGCCGGCAAAAAATAGTTAATTGTGATGCAAGCCGTTCTGAAACCAATCGGCAAATTACTCAAAATGCTTAACTCGCCGAGAAAATCACTTTTTCCCCACAATGAATGGCTGGCAAAAAATAGTTAATTTCGATGCAAGCCGTTCTGAAACCAATCGGCAAATTACTCAAAATGCTTAACTCGCCGAGAAAATCACTTTTTCCCCACAATGAATGCCTGGCAAAAATAGTAAATTTCAATGCAAGACGTTCTGAAACCAATCGGCAAATTACTCAAATTGCTTAACTCGCCGAGAAAATCACTTTTGTTCCACAATGAATGTCTGACAAAAAATTAGTAAATTTCAATGCAAGACGTTCTGAAACCAATCGGCAAATTACTCAAAATGCTTAACTCGCCGCGAAAATCACATTTTCCCCACAATGAATGTCTGGCAAAAAATAGTTAATTTCGATGCAAGCCGTTCTGAAACCAATCGGCAAATTACTCAAAATGCTTAACTCGCCGAGAAAATCACTTTTGTTCCAGACTGAATGCCTGGCAAAACATAGTGAAATTCAATGCAAGCCGTGCTGAAACCAATCGGCAAATTACTCAAAATGCTTCACTCGCCGGGAAAATCATTTTTGTTCCACAATGAATGGCTGGCAAAAAATAGTAAATTTCAATGCAAGACGTTCTGAAACCAATCGGCAAATTACTCAAAATGCTTAACTCGCCGAGAAAATCACTTTTTTCCCACAATGAATGGTTGGCAAAAAATAGTTAATTTCAATGCAAGACATTCTGAAACCAATCGGCAAATTACTCAAAATGGTTAACTCGCCGAGAAAACCACTTTTGTTGCACAATGAATGGTTCGCAAAAAATAGTTAATTTCAATGCAAGACGTTCTGAAACCAATCGGCTAAATTACTCAAAATGCTTAACTCGCCGAAAAAATCACTTTCTTTCCACAATGAATGTCTGGCAAAAAATAGTGAATTTCAATGCAAGCCGTTCTGAACCCAATCGGCAAATTACTCAAAATGCTTAACTCGCCGAGAAAATCACTTTTGTTCCACAATGACTGTCTGGCAAAAAATAGTAAATTTCAATGCAAGACGTTCTGAAACCAATCGGCAAATTACTCAAAATGCTTAACTCGCCGAGAAACTCACTTTTGTTCCACAATGTATGCCTAGCAAAAAATAGTTAATTGTGATGCAAGCCGTTCTGAAACTAATCGGCAAATTACTCAAAATGCTTAACTCGCCGAGAAAATCACATTTTCCCCACAATGAATGCCTGGCAAAAAATAGTTAATTGTGATGCAAGCCGTTCTGAAACCAATCGGCAAATTACTCAAAATGCTTTACTCGCCGAGAAAATCACTTTTGTTCCACAATGAATGCCTGGCAAAAAATAGTTAATTGTGATGCAAGCCGCTCTGAAACCAATCGGCAAATTACTCAAAATGCTTAACTCGCCGAGAAAATCACTTTTTCCCCACAATGAATGCCTGGCAAAAAATGGTAAATTTCAATGCAAGCCGTTCTGAAACCAATCGGCAAATTACTCAAAATGCTTAACTCGCCGGGAAAATCACTTTTCCCCCCACAATGAATGTCTGGCAAAAAATAGTAAATTCCAATGCAAGCCGTTCTGAAACCAATCGGTAAATTACTCAAAATGCTTTATTCGCCGAGAAAATCAGTTTCTTTTCACAATGAATGTCTGGCAAAAAATTGTTAATTTCATGCAAGCCGTTCTGAAACCAATCGGCAAATTACTCAAAATGCTTATCTCGCCGAGAAAATCACTTTTGTTCCACAATGAATGTCTGGCAAAACATAGTGAAATTCAATGCAAGCCGTTTTGAAACCAATCGGCAAATTACTCAAAATGCTTAACTCGCCGAGAAAATCACTTTTGTTCCACAATGAATGACTGGCAAAAATAGTTAATTGTGATGCAAGCCGTTCTGAAACCAATCGGCAAATTACTCAAAATGCTTAACTCGCCGGGAAAATCACTTTTCCCCCCACCATGAATGTCTGGCAAAAAATAGTAAATTTCATGCAAGCCGTTCTGAAACCAATCGGCAAATTACTCAAAATGCTTATCTCGCCGAGAAAATCACTTTTGTTCCACAATGAATGTCTGGCAAAACATAGTGAAATTCAATGCAAGCCGTTCTGAAACCAATCGGCAAATTACTCAAAATGCTTAACTCGCCGAGAAAATCACTTTTGTTCCACAATGAATGTCTGGCAAAAAATAGTAAATTTCAATGCAAGACGTTCTGAAACCAATCGGCAAATTACTCAAAATGGTTAACTCGCCGAGAAAATCACTTTCTTTCCACAATGAATGTCTGGCAAAAAATAGTGAATTTCAATGCAAGCCGTTCTGAGACCAATCGGCAAATTACTCAAACTGCTTAACTCGCCGAGAAAATCACTTTTGTTCCACAATGAATGTCTGGCAAAAAAAATAGTAAATTTCAATGCAAGACGTTCTGAAACCAATCGGCAAATTACTCAAAATGCTTAACTCGCCGAGAAACTCACTTTTGTTCCACAATGAATGCCTAGCAAAAAATAGTTAATTGTGATGCAAGCCGTTCTGAAACTAATCGGCAAATTATTCAAAATGCTTAACTAGCCGAGAAAATCACATTTTCCCCACAATGAATGTCTGGCAAAAAATAGTTAATTTCGATGCAAGCCGTTCTGAAACCAATCGGCAAATTACTCAAAATGCTTAACTCGCCGAGAAAATCACTTTTTCCCCACAATGAATGGCTGGCAAAAAATAGTTAATTTCGATGCAAGCCGTTCTGAAACCAATCGGCAAATTACTCAAAATGCTTAACTCGCCGAGAAAATCACTTTTTCCCCACAATGAATGCCTGGCAAAAATAGTAAATTTCAATGCAAGACGTTCTGAAACCAATCGGCAAATTACTCAAATTGCTTAACTCGCCGAGAAAATCACTTTTGTTCCACAATGAATGTCTGACAAAAAATTAGTAAATTTCAATGCAAGACGTTCTGAAACCAATCGGCAAATTACTCAAAATGCTTAACTCGCCGAGAAAATCACATTTTCCCCACAATGAATGTCTGGCAAAAAATAGTTAATTTCGATGCAAGCCGTTCTGAAACCAATCGGCAAATTACTCAAAATGCTTAACTCGCCGAGAAAATCACTTTTGTTCCAGACTGAATGCCTGGCAAAACATAGTGAAATTCAATGCAAGCCGTGCTGAAACCAATCGGCAAATTACTCAAAATGCTTCACTCGCCGGGAAAATCATTTTTGTTCCACAATGAATGGCTGGCAAAAAATAGTAAATTTCAATGCAAGACGTTCTGAAACCAATCGGCAAATTACTCAAAATGCTTAACTCGCCGAGAAAATCACTTTTTTCCCACAATGAATGGTTGGCAAAAAATAGTTAATTTCAATGCAAGACATTCTGAAACCAATCGGCAAATTACTCAAAATGGTTAACTCGCCGAGAAAACCACTTTTGTTGCACAATGAATGGTTCGCAAAAAATAGTTAATTTCAATGCAAGACGTTCTGAAACCAATCGGCTAAATTACTCAAAATGCTTAACTCGCCGAAAAAATCACTTTCTTTCCACAATGAATGTCTGGCAAAAAATAGTGAATTTCAATGCAAGCCGTTCTGAACCCAATCGGCAAATTACTCAAAATGCTTAACTCGCCGAGAAAATCACTTTTGTTCCACAATGACTGTCTGGCAAAAAATAGTAAATTTCAATGCAAGACGTTCTGAAACCAATCGGCAAATTACTCAAAATGCTTAACTCGCCGAGAAACTCACTTTTGTTCCACAATGTATGCCTAGCAAAAAATAGTTAATTGTGATGCAAGCCGTTCTGAAACTAATCGGCAAATTACTCAAAATGCTTAACTCGCCGAGAAAATCACATTTTCCCCACAATGAATGCCTGGCAAAAAATAGTTAATTGTGATGCAAGCCGTTCTGAAACCAATCGGCAAATTACTCAAAATGCTCAACTCGCCGAGAAAATCATTTTTCCCCACAATGAATGGCTGTCAAAAATTAGTTAATTTCGATGCAAGCCGTTCTGAAACCAATCGGCAACTTACTGAAAATGCTTTACTCGCCGAGAAAATCACTTTTGTTCCACAATGAATGCCTGGCAAAAAATAGTTAATTGTGATGCAAGCCGCTCTGAAACCAATCGGCAAATTACTCAAAATGCTTAACTCGCCGAGAAAATCACTTTTTCCCCACAATGAATGCCTGGCAAAAAATGGTAAATTTCAATGCAAGCCGTTCTGAAACCAATCGGCAAATTACTCAAAATGCTTAACTCGCCGGGAAAATCACTTTTCCCCCCACAATGAATGTCTGGCAAAAAATAGTAAATTCCAATGCAAGCCGTTCTGAAACCAATCGGTAAATTACTCAAAATGCTTTATTCGCCGAGAAAATCAGTTTCTTTTCACAATGAATGTCTGGCAAAAAATTGTTAATTTCATGCAAGCCGTTCTGAAACCAATCGGCAAATTACTCAAAATGCTTATCTCGCCGAGAAAATCACTTTTGTTCCACAATGAATGTCTGGCAAAACATAGTGAAATTCAATGCAAGCCGTTTTGAAACCAATCGGCAAATTACTCAAAATGCTTAACTCGCCGGGAAAATCACTTTTCCCCCCACCATGAATGTCTGGCAAAACATAGTGAAATTCAATGCAAGCCGTTCTGAAACCAATCGGCAAATTACTCAAAATGCTTAACTCGCCGAGAAAATCACTTTTGTTCCACAATGAATGTCTGGCAAAAAATAGTAAATTTCAATGCAAGACGTTCTGAAACCAATCGGCAAATTACTCAAAATGGTTAACTCGCCGAGAAAATCACTTTCTTTCTACAATGAATGTCTGGCAAAAAATAGTGAATTTCAATGCAAGCCGTTCTGAGACCAATCGGCAAATTACTCAAAATGCTTAACTCGCCGAGAAAATCACTTTTGTTCCACAATGAATGTCTGGCAAAAAAATAGTAAATTTCAATGCAAGACGTTCTGAAACCAATCGGCAAATTACTCAAAATGCTTAACTCGCCGAGAAACTCACTTTTGTTCCACAATGAATGCCTAGCAAAAAATAGTTAATTGTGATGCAAGCCGTTCTGAAACTAATCGGCAAATTATTCAAAATGCTTAACTCGCCGAGAAAATCACATTTTCCCCACAATGAATGTCTGGCAAAAAATAGTTAATTTCGATGCAAGCCGTTCTGAAACCAATCGGCAAATTACTCAAAATGCTTAACTCGCCGAGAAAAATCACTTTTGTTCCACAATGAATGCCTGCAAAAAATAGTTAATTGTGATGCAAGCCGTTCTGAAACCAATCGGCAAATTACTCAAAATGCTTAACTCGCCGAGAAAATCACTTTTTCCCCACAATGAATGGCTGGCAAAAAATAGTTAATTTCGATGCAAGCCGTTCTGAAACCAATCGGCAAATTACTCAAAATGCTTAACTCGCCGAGAAAATCACTTTTTCCCCACAATGAATGCCTGGCAAAAATAGTAAATTTCAATGCAAGCCGTTCTGAAACCAATCGGCAAATTACTCAAAATGCTTAACTCGCCGAGAAAATCACTTTTGTTCCACAATGAATGTCTGACAAAAAATTAGTAAATTTCAATGCAAGACGTTCTGAAACCAATCGGCAAATTACTCAAAATGCTTAACTCGCCGAGTAAATCCACTTTTGTTCCACAATGAATGCCTGGCAAAAAATAGTTAATTGTGATGCAAGCCGTTCTAAAACTAATCGGCAACTTACTCAAAATGCTTAACTCGCCGAGAAAATCACATTTTCCCCACAATGAATGTCTGGCAAAAAATAGTTAATTTCGATGCAAGCCGTTCTGAAACCAATCGGCAAATTACTCAAAATGCTTAACTCGCCGAGAAAATCACTTTTTTCCCACAATGAATGGTTGGCAAAAAATAGTAAACTTCAATGCAAGCCGTTCTGAAACCAATCGGCAAATTACTCAAAATGCTTTATTCGCCGAGAAAATCAGTTTCTTTTCACAATGAATGGCTGGCAAAAAATAGTTAATTTCATGCAAGCCGTTCTGAAACCAATCGGCAAATTACTCAAAATGCTTATCTCGCCGAGAAAATCACTTTTGTTCCACAATGAATGTCTGGCAAAAAATAGTTAATTGTGATGCAAGCCGTTCTGAAACCAAGCGGCAAATTACTCAAAATGCTTAACTCGCCGGGAAAATCACTTTTCCCCCCACCATGAATGTCTGGCAAAACATAGTGAAATTCAATGCAAGCCGTTCTGAAACCAATCGGCAAATTACTCAAAATGCTTAACTCGCCGAGAAAATCACTTTTGTTCCACAATGAATGTCTGGCAAAAAATAGTAAATTTCAATGCAAGACGTTCTGAAACCAATCGGCAAATTACTCAAAATGCTTAACTCGCCGAGAAAACCACTTTTGTTCCACAATGAATGGTTGGCAAAAAATAGTTAATTTCAATGCAAGACGTTCTGAAACCAATCGGCAAATTACTCAAAATGCTTAACTCGCCGAGAAAATCACTTTCTTTCCACAATGAATGTCTGGCAAAAAATAGTGAATTTCAATGCAAGCCGTTCTGAAACCAATCGGCAAATTACTCAAAATACTTAACTCGCCTAGAAAATCACTTTTGTTCCACAATGAATGTCTGGCAAAAAAATAGTAAATTTCAATGCAAGACGTTCTGAAACCAATCGGCAAATTACTCAAAATGCTTAACTCGCCGAGAAACTCACTTTTGTTTCACAATGAATGCCTAGCAAAAAATAGTTAATTGTGATGCAAGCCGTTCTGAAACTAATCGGCAAATTACTCAAAATGCTTAACTCGCCGAGAAAATCACATTTCCCCACAATGAATGTCTCGCAAATAAGAGTTAATTTCGATGCAAGCCGTTCTGAAACCAATCGGCAAATTATTCAAAATGCTTAACTCGCCCAGAAAAATCACTTTTGTTCCACAATGAATACCTGCAAAAAATAGTTAATTGTGATGCAAGCCGTTCTGAAACCAATCGGCAAATTACTCAAAATGCTTAACTCGCCGAGAAAATCACATTTTCCCCACAATGAATGCCTGGCAAAAATGGTAAATTTCAATGCAAGCCGTTCTGAAACCAATCGGTAAATTACTCAAAATGCTTAACTCGCCGAGAAAATCACTTTTGTTCCACAATGAATGTCTGACAAAAAATTAGTAAATTTCAATGCAAGACGTTCTGAAACCAATCGGCAAATTACTCAAAATGCTTAACTCGCCGAGAAAATCCACTTTTGTTCCACAATGAATGCCTGGCAAAAAATAGTTAATTGTGATGCAAGCCGTTCTGAAACTAATCGGCAAATTACTCAAAATGCTTAACTCGCCGGGAAAATCACATTTTCCCCACAATGAATGTCTGGCAAAAAATAGTTAATTTCGATGCAAGCCGTTCTGAAACCAATCGGCAAATTACTCAAAATGCTTAACTCGCCGAGAAAAATCACTTTTTTTCCACAATCAATGCCTGGCAAAAAATAGTTAATTGTGATGCAAGCCGTTCTGAAACCAATCGGCAAATTACTCAAAATGCTTAACTCGCCGAGAAAATCACTTTTGTTCCACAATGAATGTCTGGCAAAAAATTAGTAAATTTCAATGCAAGACGTTCTGAAACCAATCGGCAAATTACTCAAAATGCTTATCTCGCCGAGAAAATCACTTTTGTTCCACAATGAATGTCTGGCAAAAAATAGTTAATTTCAATGCAAGCCGTTCTGAAACCAATCGGCAAATTACTCAAAATGCTTAACTCGCCGGGAAAATCACTTTTGTTCCAGAATGAATGCCTGGCAAAACATAGTGAAATTCAATGCAAGCCGTACTGAAACCAATCGGCAAATTACTCAAAATGCTGAACTCGCCGGGAAAATCATTTTTGTTCCACAATTAATGGCGGGCAAAAAATAGTTAATTTCAATGCAAGACATTCTGAAACCAATCGGCAAATTACACAAAATGCTTAACTCGCCGAGAAAATCACTTTTTTCCCACAATGAATGGTTGGCAAAAAATAGTTAATTTCAATGCAAGACATTCTGAAACCAATCGGCAAATTAATCAAAATGCTTAACTCGCCGAGAAAACCACTTTTGTTCCACAATGAATGGTTCGCAAAAAATAGTTAATTTCAATGCAAGACGTTCTGAAACCAATCGGCAAATTACTCAAAATGCTTAACTCGCCGAGAAAATCACTTTCTTTCCAAAATGAATGTCTGGCAAAAAATAGTGAATTTCAATGCAAGCCGTTCTGAAACCAATCGGCAAATTACTCAAAATGCTTAACTCGCCGAGAAAATCACTTTTGTTCCACAATGAATGTCTGGCCAAAAATAGTAAATTTCAATGCAACACGTTCTGAAACCAATCGGCAAATTACTCAAAAAGCTTAAGTCGCCGAGAAAATCACTTTTTTCCCACAATGAATGGTTGGCAAAAAATAGTAAACTTCAATGCAAGACGGTCTGAAACCAATCGGCAAATTACTCAAAATGCTGAACTCGCCGGGAAAATAATTTTTGTTCCACAATTAATGGCTGGCAAAAAATAGTGAATTTCAATGCAAGCCGTTCTGAAACCAATCGGCAAATTACTCAAAATGCTTAACTCGCCGAGAAAATCAGTTTTTTCCCACAACGAATGTCTGGCAAAAAATAGTAAATTGCAATGCAAGCCGTTCTGAAACCAATCGGTAAATTACTCAAAATGCTTAACTCGCCGAGAAAATCACTTTTGTTCCACAATGAATGTCTGGCAAAAAATAGTAAATTTCAATGCATGACGTTCTGAAACCAATCGGCAAATTACTCAAAATGCTGAACTCGCCGGGAAAAAAATTTTTGTTCCACAATTAATGGCTGGCAAAAAATAGTAAATTTCAATGCAAGAAGTTCTGAAACCAATCGGCAAATTACTCAAAATGCTTAACTCGCCGAGAAAATCACTTTTTTCAACAATGAATGGTTGGCAAAAAATAGTTAATTTCAATGCAAGACATTCTGAAACCAATCGGCAAATTACTCAAAATGCTTAACTCGCCGAGAAAACCACTTTTGTTCCACAATGAATGGTTCGCAAAAAATAGTTAATTTCAATGCAAGACGTTCTGAAACCAATCGGCAAATTACTCAAAATGCTTAACTCGCCGAGAAAATCACTTCCTTTCCACAATGAATGTCTGGCAAAAAATAGTGAATTTCAATGCAAGCCGTTCTGAAACCAATCGGCAAATTACTCAAAATGCTTATCTCGCCGAGAAAATCACTTTTGTTCCACAATGAATGTCTGGCAAAACATAGTGAAATTCAATGCAAGCCGTTTTGAAACCAATCGGCAAATTACTCAAAATGCTTAACTCGCCGAGAAAATCACTTTTGTTCCACAATGAATGACTGGCAAAAATAGTTAATTGTGATGCAAGCCGTTCTGAAACCAATCGGCAAATTACTCAAAATGCTTAACTCGCCGGGAAAATCACTTTTCCCCCCACCATGAATGTCTCGCAAAACATAGTGAAATTCAATGCAAGCCGTTCTGAAACCAATCGGCAAATTACTCAAAATGCTTAACTCGCCGAGAAAATCACTTTTGTTCCACAATGAATGTCTGGCAAAAAATAGTAAATTTCAGTGCAAGACGTTCTGAAACCAATCGGCAAATTACTCAAAATGCTTAACTCGCCGAGAAAACCACTTTTGTTCCACAATGAATGGTTGGCAAAAAATAGTTAATTTCAATGCAAGACGTTCTGAAACCAATCGGCAAATTACTCAAAATGCTTAACTCGCCGAGAAAATCACTTTCTTTCCACAATGAATGTCTGGCAAAAAATAGTGAATTTCAATGCAAGCCGTTCTGAGACCAATCCGCAAATTACTCAAAATGCTTAACTCGCCGAGAAAATCACTTTTGTTCCACAATGAATGTCTGGCAAAAAAATAGTAAATTTCAATGCAAGACGTTCTGAAACCAATCGGCAAATTACTCAAAATGCTTAACTCGCCGAGAAACTCACTTTTGTTCCACAATGAATGCCTCGCAAAAAATATTTAATTGTGATGCTAGCCGTTCTGAAACTAATCGGCAAATTATTCAAAATGCTTAAATCGCCGAGAAAATCACATTTTCCCCACAATGAATGTCTGGCAAAAAATAGTTAATTTCGATGCAAGCCGTTCTGAAACCAATCGGCAAATTACTCAAAATGCTTAACTCGCCGAGAAAAATCACTTTTGTTCCACAATGAATGCCTGCAAAATATAGTTAATTGTGATGCAAGCCGTTCTGAAACTAATCGGCAAATTACTCAAAATGCTTAACTCGCCGAGAAAATCACTTTTTCCCCACAATGAATGGCTGGCAAAAAATAGTTAATTTCGATGCAAGCCGTTCTGAAACCAATCGGCAAATTACTCAAAATGCTTAACTCGCCGAGAAAATCACTTTTTCCACACAATGAATGCCTGGCAAAAATAGTAAATTTCAATGCAAGCCGTTCTGAAACCAATCGGCAAATTACTCAAAATGCTTAACTCGCCGAGAAAATCACTTTTGTTCCACAATGAATGTCTGACAAAAAATTAGTAAATTTCAATGCAAGCCGTTCTAAAACTAATCGGCAACTTACTCAAAATGCTTAACTCGCCGAGAAAATCACATTTTCCCCACAATGAATGTCTGGCAAAAAATAGTTAATTTCGATGCAAGCCGTTCTGAAACCAATCGGCAAATTACTCAAAATGCTTAACTCGCCGAGAAAAATCACTTTTTTTCCACAATCAATGCCTGACAAAAAATAGTTAATTGTGATGCAAGCCGTTCTGAAACCAATCGGCAAATTACTCAAAATGCTTTATTCGCCGAGAAAATCAGTTTCTTTTCACAATGAATGTCTGGCAAAAAATAGTTAATTTCATGCAAGCCGTTCTGAAACCAATCGGCAAATTACTCAAAATGCTTATCTCGCCGAGAAAATCACTTTTGTTCCACAATGAATGTCTGGCAAAAAATAGTTAATTTCAATGCAAGACGTTCTGTAACCAATCGGCAAATTACTCAAAATGCTTAACTCGCCGAGAAAATCACTTTTGTTCCACAATGAATGACTGGCAAAAAATAGTTAATTGTGATGCAAGCCGTTCTGAAACCAATCGGCAAATTACTCAAAATGCTTAACTCGCCGGGAAAATCACTTTTCCCCCCACCATGAATGTCTGGCAAAACATATTGAAATTCAATGCAAGCCGTTCTGAAACCAATCGGCAAATTACTCAAAATGCTTAACTCGCCGAGAAAATCACTTTCTTTCCACAATGAATGTCTGGCAAAAAATAGTGAATTTCAATGCAAGCCGTTCTGAGACCAATCGGCAAATTACTCAAAATGCTTAACTCGCCGAGAAAATCACTTTTGTTCCACAATGAATGTCTGGCAAAAAAATAGTAAATTTCAATGCAAGACGTTCTGAAACCAATCGGCAAATTACTCAAAATGCTTAACTCGCCGAGAAACTCACTTTTGTTCCACAATGAATGCCTAGCAAAAAATAGTTAATTGTGATGCAAGCCGTTCTGAAACTAATCGGCAAATTATTCAAAATGCTTAACTCGCCGAGAAAATCACATTTTCCCCACAATGAATGTCTGGCAAAAAATAGTTAATTTCGATGCAAGCCGTTCTGAAACCAATCTGCAAATTACTCAAAATGCTTAACTCGCCGAGAAAAATCACTTTTGTTCCACAATGAATGCCTGCAAAAAATAGTTAATTGTGATGCAAGCCGTTCTGAAACCAATCGGCAAATTACTCAAAATGCTTAACTCGCCGAGAAAATCACTTTTTCCCCACAATGAATGGCTGGCAAAAAATAGTTAATTTTGATGCAAGCCGTTCTGAAACCAATCGGCAAATTACTCAAAATGCTTAACTCGCCGAGAAAATCACTTTTTCCCCACAATGAATGCCTGGCAAAAATAGTAAATTTCAATGCAAGACGTTCTGAAACCAATCGGCAAATTACTCAAATTGCTTAACTCGCCGAGAAAATCACTTTTGTTCCACAATGAATGTCTGACAAAAAATTAGTAAATTTCAATGCAAGACGTTCTGAAACCAATCGGCAAATTACTCAAAATGCTTAACTCGCCGAGAAAATCACATTTTCCCCACAATGAATGTCTGGCAAAAAATAGTTAATTTCGATGCAAGCCGTTCTGAAACCAATCGGCAAATTACTCAAAATGCTTAACTCGCCGAGAAAATCACTTTTGTTCCAGACTGAATGCCTGGCAAAACATAGTGAAATTCAATGCAAGCCGTGCTGAAACCAATCGGCAAATTACTCAAAATGCTTCACTCGCCGGGCAAATCATTTTTGTTCCACAATGAATGGCTGGCAAAAAATAGTAAATTTCAATGCAAGACGTTCTGAAACCAATCGGCAAATTACTCAAAATGCTTAACTCGCCGAGAAAATCACTTTTTTCCCACAATGAATGGTTGGCAAAAAATAGTTAATTTCAATGCAAGACATTCTGAAACCAATCGGCAAATTACTCAAAATGGTTAACTCGCCGAGAAAACCACTTTTGTTCCACAATGAATGGTTCGCAAAAAATAGTTAATTTCAATGCAAGACGTTCTGAAACCAATCGGCTAAATTACTCAAAATGCTTAACTCGCCGAAAAAATCACTTTCTTTCCACAATGAATGTCTGGCAAAAAATAGTGAATTTCAATGCAAGCCGTTCTGAAACCAATCGGCAAATTACTCAAAATGCTT
The DNA here is from genome assembly GCF_047496885.1 of Scyliorhinus torazame. NCBI lineage: Eukaryota > Metazoa > Chordata > Chondrichthyes > Carcharhiniformes > Scyliorhinidae > Scyliorhinus > Scyliorhinus torazame. Next base: position 35,541 of record NW_027308358.1, on the reverse strand, counting down.
AACTCGCCGAGAAAATCACTTTTGTTCCACAATGACTGTCTGGCAAAAAATAGTAAATTTCAATGCAAGACGTTCTGAAACCAATCGGCAAATTACTCAAAATGCTTAACTCGCCGAGAAACTCACTTTTGTTCCACAATGTATGCCTAGCAAAAAATAGTTAATTGTGATGCAAGCCGTTCTGAAACTAATCGGCAAATTACTCAAAATGCTTAACTCGCCGAGAAAATCACATTTTCCCCACAATGAATGGCTGTCAAAAATTAGTTAATTTCGATGCAAGCCGTTCTGAAACCAATCGGCAACTTACTCAAAATGCTTTACTCGCCGAGAAAATCACTTTTGTTCCACAATGAATGCCTGGCAAAAAATAGTTAATTGTGATGCAAGCCGCTCTGAAACCAATCGGCAAATTACTCAAAATGCTTAACTCGCCGAGAAAATCACTTTTTCCCCACAATGAATGCCTGGCAAAAAATGGTAAATTTCAATGCAAGCCGTTCTGAAACCAATCGGCAAATTACTCAAAATGCTTAACTCGCCGGGAAAATCACTTTTCCCCCCACAATGAATGTCTGGCAAAAAATAGTAAATTCCAATGCAAGCCGTTCTGAAACCAATCGGTGAATTACTCAAAATGCTTTATTCGCCGAGAAAATCAGTTTCTTTTCACAATGAATGTCTGGCAAAAAATTGTTAATTTCATGCAAGCCGTTCTGAAACCAATCGGCAAATTACTCAAAATGCTTATCTCGCCGAGAAAATCACTTTTGTTCCACAATGAATGTCTGGCAAAACATAGTGAAATTCAATGCAAGCCGTTTTGAAACCAATCGGCAAATTACTCAAAATGCTTAACTCGCCGAGAAAATCACTTTTGTTCCACAATGAATGACTGGCAAAAATAGTTAATTGTGATGCAAGCCGTTCTGAAACCAATCGGCAAATTACTCAAAATGCTTAACTCGCCGGGAAAATCACTTTTCCCCCCACCATGAATGTCTGGCAAAACATAGTGAAATTCAATGCAAGCCGTTCTGAAACCAATCGGCAAATTACTCAAAATGCTTAACTCGCCGAGAAAATCACTTTTGTTCCACAATGAATGTCTGGCAAAAAATAGTAAATTTCAATGCAAGACGTTCTGAAACCAATCGGCAAATTACTCAAAATGCTTAACTCGCCGAGAAAATCACTTTCTTTCCACAATGAATGTCTTGCAAAAAATAGTGAATTTCAATGCAAGCCGTTCTGAGACCAATCGGCAAATTACTCAAAATGCTTAACTCGCCGAGAAAATCACTTTTGTTCCACAATGAATGCCTAGCAAAAAATAGTTAATTGTGATGCAAGCCGTTCTGAAACTAATCGGCAAATTATTCAAAATGCTTAACTCGCCGAGAAAATCACATTTTCCCCACAATGAATGACTGGCAAAAAATAGTTAATTTCGATGCAAGCCGTTCTGAAACCAATCGGCAAATTACTCAAAATGCTTAACTCGCCGAGAAAAATCACTTTTGTTCCACAATGAATGCCTGCAAAAAATAGTTAATTGTGATGCAAGCCGTTCTGAAACCAATCGGCAAATTACTCAAAATGCTTAACTCGCCGAGAAAATCACTTTTTCCCCACAATGAATGGCTGGCAAAAAATAGTTAATTTCGATGCAAGCCGTTCTGAAACCAATCGGCAAATTACTCAAAATGCTTAACTCACCGAGAAAATCACTTTTTCCCCACAATGAATGCCTGGCAAAAATAGTAAATTTCAATGCAAGCCGTTCTGAAACCAATCGGCAAATTACTCAAAATGCTTAACTCGCCGAGAAAATCACTTTTGTTCCACAATGAATGTCTGTCAAAAAATTAGTAAATTTCAATGCAAGACGTTCTGAAACCAATCGGCAAATTACTCAAAATGCTTAACTCGCCGAGTAAATCCACTTTTGTTCCACAATGAATGCCTGGCAAAAAATAGTTAATTGTGATGCAAGCCGTTCTAAAACTAATCGGCAACTTACTCAAAATGCTTAACTCGCCGAGAAAATCACATTTTCCCCACAATGAATGTCTGGCAAAAAATAGTTAATTTCGATGCAAGCCGTTCTGAAACCAATCGGCAAATTACTCAAAATGCTTAACTCGCCGAGAAAATCACCTTTTTCCCACAATGAATGGTTGGCAAAAAATAGTAAACTTCAATGCAAGCCGTTCTGAAACCAATCGGCAAATTACTCAAAATGCTTAATTCGCCGAGAAAATCACTTTTGTTCCACAATGAATGTCTGGCAAAAAATTAGTAAATTTCAATGCAAGACGTTCTGAAACCAATCGGCAAATTACTCAAAATGCTTATCTCGCCGAGAAAATCACTTTTGTTCCACAATGAATGTCTGGCAAAAAATAATTAATTTCAATGCAAGCCGTTCTGAAACCAATCGGCAAATTACTCAAAATGCTTAACTCGCCGGGAAAATCACTTTTCCCCCACAATGAATGTCTGGCAAAAAATAGTAAATTCCAATGCAAGCCGTTCTGAAACCAATCGGTAAATTACTCAAAATGCTTTATTCGCCGAGAAAATCAGTTTCTTTTCACAATGAATGTCTGGCAAAAAATAGTTAATTTCATGCAAGCCGTTCTGAAACCAATCGGCAAATTACTCAAAATGCTTATCTCGCCGAGAAAATCACTTTTGTTCCACAATAAATGTCTGGCAAAAAATAGTTAATTTCAATGCAAGACGTTCTGTAACCAATCGGCAAATTACTCAAAATGCTTAACTCGCCGAGAAAATCACTTTTGTTCCACAATGAATGACTGGCAAAAAATAGTTAATTGTGATGCAAGCCGTTCTGAAACCAAGCGGCAAATTACTCAAAATGCTTAACTCGCCGGGAAAATCACTTTTCCCCCCACCATGAATGTCTGGCAAAACATAGTGAAATTCAATGCAAGCCGTTCTGAAACCAATCGGCAAATTACTCAAAATGCTTAACTCGCCGAGAAAATCACTTTTGTTCCACAATGAATGTCTGGCAAAAAATAGTAAATTTCAATGCAAGACGTTCTGAAACCAATCGGCAAATTACTCAAAATGCTTAACTCGCCGAGAAAACCACTTTTGTTCCACAATGAATGGTTCGCAAAAAATAGTTAATTTCAATGCAAGACGTTCTGAAACCAATCGGCAAATTACTCAAAATGCTTAACTCGCCGAGAAAATCACTTTCTTTCCACAATGAATGTCTGGCAAAAAATAGTGAATTTCAATGCAAGCCGTTCTGAAACCAATCGGCAAATTACTCAAAATGCTTAACTCGCCTAGAAACTCACTTTTGTTCCACAATGAATGCCTAGCAAAAAATAGTTAATTGTGATGCAAGCCGTTCTGAAACTAATCGGCAAATTACTCAAAATGCTTAACTCGCCGAGAAAATCACATTTTCCCCACAATGAATGTCTGGCAAATAAGAGTTAATTTCGATGCAAGCCGTTCTGAAACCAATCGGCAAATTATTCAAAATGCTTAACTCGCCGAGAAAAATCACTTTTGTTCCACAATGAATGCCTGGAAAAAATAGTTAATTGTGATGCAAGCCGTTCTGAAACCAATCGGCAAATTACTCAAAATGCTTAACTCGCCGAGAAAATCACATTTTCCCCACAATGAATGCCTGGCAAAAATGGTAAATTTCAATGCAAGCCGTTCTGAAACCAATCGGTAAATTACTCAAAATGCTTAACTCGCCGAGAAAATCACTTTTGTTCCACAATGAATGTCTGACAAAAAATTAGTAAATTTCAATGCAAGACGTTCTGAAACCAATCGGCAAATTACTCAAAATGCTTAACTCGCCGAGAAAATCCACTTTTGTTCCACAATGAATGCCTGGCAAAAAATAGTTAATTGTGATGCAAGCCGTTCTGAAACTAATCGGCAAATTACTCAAAATGCTTAACTCGCCGAGAAAATCACATTTTACCCACAATGAATGTCTGGCAAAAAATAGTTAATTTCGATGCAAGCCGTTCTGAAACCAATCGGCAAATTACTCAAAATGCTTAACTCGCCGAGAAAAATCACTTTTTTTCCACAATCAATGCCTAGCAAAAAATAGTTAATTGTGATGCAAGCCGTTCTGAAACCAATCGGCAAATTACTCAAAATGCTTAACTCGCCGAGAAAATCACTTTTGTTCCACAATGAATATCTGGCAAAAAATTAGTAAATTTCAATGCAAGACGTTCTGAAACCAATCGGCAAATTACTCAAAATGCTTATCTCGCCGAGAAAATCACTTTTGTTCCACAATGAATGTCTAGCAAAAAATAGTTAATTTCAATGCAAGCCGTTCTGAAACCAATCGGCAAATTACTCAAAATGCTTAACTCGCCGGGAAAATCACTTTTGTTCCAGAATGAATGCCTGGCAAAACATAGTGAAATTCAATGCAAGCCGTTCTGAAACCAATCGGCAAATTACTCAAAATGCTGAACTCGCCGGGAAAATCATTTTTGTTCCACAATTAATGGCGGGCAAAAAATAGTTAATTTCAATGCAAGACATTCTGAAACCAATCGGCAAATTACTCAAAATGCTTAACTCGCCGAGAAAATCACTTTTTTCCCACAATGAATGGTTGGCAAAAAATAGTTAATTTCAATGCAAGACATTCTGAAACCAATCGGCAAATTTATCATAATGCTTAACTCGCCGAGAAAACCACTTTTGTTCCACAATGAATGGTTCCCAAAAAATAGTTAATTTCAATGCAAGACGTTCTGAAACCAATCGGCAAATTACTCAAAATGATTAACTCGCCGAGAAAATCACTTTTGTTCCACAATGAATGCCTGCAAAAAATAGTTAATTGTGATGCAAGCCGTTCTGAAACCAATCGGCAAATTACTCAAAATGCTTAACTCGCCGAGAAAATCACTTTTTCCCCACAATGAATGGCTGGCAAAAAATAGTTAATTTCGATGCAAGCCGTTCTGAAACCAATCGGCAAATTACTCAAAATGCTTAACTCGCCGAGAAAATCACTTTTTCCCCACAATGAATGCCTGGCAAAAATAGTAAATTTCAATGCAAGCCGTTCTGAAACCAATCGGCAAATTACTCAAAATGCTTAACTCGCCGAGAAAATCACTTTTGTTCCACAATGAATGACTGACAAAAAATTAGTAAATTTCAATGCAAGACGTTCTGAAACCAATCGGCAAATTACTCAAAATGCTTAACTCGCCGAGTAAATCCACTTTTGTTCCACAATGAATGCCTGGCAAAAAATAGTTAATTGTGATGCAAGCCGTTCTAAAACTAATCGGCAACTTACTCAAAATGCTTAACTCGCCGAGAAAATCACATTTTCCCCATAATGAATGTCTGTCAAAAAATAGTTAATTTCGATGCAAGCCGTTCTGAAACCAATCGGCAAATTACTCAAAATGCTTAACTCGCCGAGAAAATCACCTTTTTCCCACAATGAATGGTTGGCAAAAAATAGTAAACTTCAATGCAAGCCGTTCTGAAACCAATCGGCAAATTACTCAAAATGCTTAATTCGCCGAGAAAATCACTTTTGTTCCACAATGAATGTCTGGCAAAAAATTTGTAAATTTCAATGCAAGACGTTCTGAAACCAATCGGCAAATTACTCAAAATGCTTATCTCGCCGAGAAAATCACTTTTGTTCCACAATGAATGTCTGGCAAAAAATAATTAATTTCAATGCAAGCCGTTCTGAAACCAATCGGCAAATTACTCAAAATGCTTAACTCGCCGGGAAAATCACTTTTCCCCCCACAATGAATGTCTGGCAAAAAATAGTAAATTCCAATGCAAGCCGTTCTGAAACCAATCGGTAAATTACTCAAAATGCTTTATTCGCCGAGAAAATCAGTTTCTTTTCACAATGAATGTCTGGCAAAAAATAGTTAATTTCATGCAAGCCGTTCTGAAACCAATCGGCAAATTACTCAAAATGCTTATCTCGCCGAGAAAATCACTTTTGTTCCACAATGAATGTCTGGCAAAAAATAGTTAATTTCAATGCAAGACGTTCTGTAACCAATCGGCAAATTACTCAAAATGCTTAACTCGCCGAGAAAATCACTTTTGTTCCACAATGAATGACTGGCAAAAAATAGTTAATTGTGATGCAAGCCGTTCTGAAACCAAGCGGCAAATTACTCAAAATGCTTAACTCGCCGGGAAAATCACTTTTCCCCCCACCATGAATGTCTGGCAAAACATAGTGAAATTCAATGCAAGCCGTTCTGAAACCAATCGGCAAATTACTCAAAATGCTTAACTCGCCGAGAAAATCACTTTTGTTCCACAATGAATGTCTGGCAAAAAATAGTAAATTTCAATGCAAGACGTTCTGAAACCAATCAGCAAATTACTCAAAATGCTTAACTCGCCGAGAAAATCACTTTCTTTCCACAATGAATGTCTGGGAAAAAATAGTGAATTTCAATGCAAGCCGTTCTGAAACCAATCGGCAAATTACTCAAAATGCTTAACTCGCCTAGAAAATCACTTTTGTTCCACAATGAATGTCTGGCAAAAAAATAGTAAATTTCAATGCAAGACGTTCTGAAACCAATCGGCAAATTACTCAAAATGCTTAACTCGCCGAGAAACTCACTTTTGTTCCACAATGAATGCCTACCAAAAAATAGTTAATTGTGATGCAAGCCGTTCTGAAACTAATCGGCAAATTACTTAAAATGCTTAACTCGCCGAGAAAATCACATTTTCCCCACAATGAATGTCTGGCAAATAAGAGTTAATTTCGATGCAAGCCGTTCTGAAACCAATCGGCAAATTATTCAAAATGCTTAACTCGCCGAGAAAAATCACTTTTGTTCCACAATGAATGCCTGCAAAAAATAGTTAATTGTGATGCAAGCCGTTCTGAAACCAATCGGCAAATTACTCAAAATGCTTAACTCGCCGAGAAAATCACATTTTCCCCACAATGAATGCCTGGCAAAAATGGTAAATTTCAATGCAAGCCGTTCTGAAACCAATCGGTAAATTACTCAAAATGCTTAACTCGCCGAGAAAATCACTTTTGTTCCACAATGAATGTCTGACAAAAAATTAGTAAATTTCAATGCAAGACGTTCTGAAACCAATCGGCAAATTACTCAAAATGCTTAACTCGCCGAGAAAATCCACTTTTGTTCCACAATGAATGCCTGGCAAAAAATAGTTAATTGTGATGCAAGCCGTTCTGAAACTAATCGGCACATTACTCAAAATGCTTAACTCGCCGAGAAAATCACATTTTCCCCACAATGAATGTCTGGCAAAAAATAGTTAATTTCGATGCAAGCCGTTCTGAAACCAATCGGCAAATTACTCAAAATGCTTAACTCGCCGAGAAAAATCACTTTTTTTCCACAATCAATGCCTGGCAAAAAATAGTTAATTGTGATGCAAGCCGTTCTGAAACCAATCGGCAAATTACTCAAAATGCTTAACTCGCCGAGAAAATCACTTTTGTTCCACAATGAATGTCTGGCAAAAAATTAGTAAATTTCAATGCAAGACGTTCTGAAACCAATCGGCAAATTACTCAAAATGCTTATCTCGCCGAGAAAATCACTTTTGTTCCACAATGAATGTCTGGCAAAAAATAGTTAATTTCAATGCAAGCCGTTCTGAAACCAATCGGCAAATTACTCAAAATGCTTAACTCGCCGGGAAAATCACTTTTGTTCCAGAATGAATGCCTGGCAAAACATAGTGAAATTCAATGCAAGCCGTTCTGAAACCAATCGGCAAATTACTCAAAATGCTGAACTCGCCGGGAAAATCATTTTTGTTCCACAATTAATGGCGGGCAAAAAATAGTTAATTTCAATGCAAGACATTCTGAAACCAATCGGCAAATTACTCAAAATGCTTAACTCGCCGAGAAAATCACTTTTTTCCCACAATGAATGGTTGGCAAAAAATAGTTAATTTCAATGCAAGACATTCTGAAACCAATCGGCAAATTAATCAAAATGCTTAACTCGCCGAGAAAACCACTTTTGTTCCACAATGAATGGTTCGCAAAAAATAGTTAATTTCAATGCAAGACGTTCTGAAACCAATCGGCAAATTACTCAAAATGCTTAACTCGCCGAGAAAATCACTTTCTTTCCACAATGAATGTCTGGCAAAAAATAGTGAATTTCAATGCAAGCCGTTCTGAAACCAATCGGCAAATTACTCAAAATGCTTAACTCGCCGAGAAAATCACTTTTGTTCCTCAATGAATGTCTGGCCAAAAATAGTAAATTTCAATGCAAGACGTTCTGAAACCAATCGGCAAATTACTCAAAAAGCTTAACTCGCCGAGAAAATCACTTTTTTCCCACAATGAATGGTTGGCAAAAAATAGTAAACTTCAATGCAACACGGTCTGAAACCAATCGGCAAATTACTCAAAATGCTTAACTCGCCGAGAAAATCAGTTTTTTCCCACAACGAATGTCTGGCAAAAAATAGTAAATTCCAATGCAAGCCGTTCTGAAACCAATCGGTAAATTACTCAAAATGCTTAACTCGCCGAGAAAATCACTTTTGTTCCACAATGAATGTCTGGCAAAAAATAGTAAATTTCAATGCATGACGTTCTGAAACCAATCGGCAAATTACTCAAAATGCTGAACTCGCCGGGAAAATAATTTTTGTTCCACAATTAATGGCTGGCAAAAAATAGTAAATTTCAATGCAAGAAGTTCTGAAACCAATCGGCAAATTACTCAAAATGCTTAACTCGCCGAGAAAATCACTTTTTTCAACAATGAATGGTTGGCAAAAAATAGTTAATTTCAATGCAAGACATTCTGAAACCAATCGGCAAATTAATCAAAATGCTTAACTCGCCGAGAAAACCACTTTTGTTCCACAATGAATGGTTCGCAAAAAATAGTTAATTTCAATGCAAGACGTTCTGAAACCAATCGGCAAATTACTCAAAATGCTTAACTCGCCGAGAAAATCACTTTCTTTCCACAATGAATGTCTGGCAAAAAATAGTGAATTTCAATGCAAGCCGTTCTGAAACCAATCGGCAAATTACTCAAAATGCTTAACTCGCCGAGAAAATCACTTTTGTTCCTCAATGAATGTCTGGCCAAAAATAGTAAATTTCAATGCAAGACGTTCTGAAACCAATCGGCAAATTACTCAAAAAGCTTAACTCGCCGAGAAAATCACTTTTTTCCCACAATGAATGGTTGGCAAAAAATAGTAAACTTCAATGCAACACGGTCTGAAACCAATCGGCAAATTACTCAAAATGCTTAACTCGCCGAGAAAACCACTTTTGTTCCACAATGAATGGTTCGCAAAAAATAGTTAATTTCAATGCAAGACGTTCTGAAACCAATCGGCAAATTACTCAAAATGCTTAACTCGCCGAGAAAATCACTTTCTTTCCACAATGAATGTCTGGCAAAAAATAGTGAATTTCAATGCAAGCCGTTCTGAAACCAATCGGCAAATTACTCAAAATGCTTAACTCGCCGAGAAAATCACTTTTGTTCCACAATGAATGTCTGGCAAAAAATAGTAAATTTCAATACAAGACGTTCTGAAACCAATCGGCAAATTACTCAAAATGCTTGACTCGCCGAGAAAATCACTTTTTTCCCCACAATGAATGGTTGGCACAAAATAGTAAATTCCAATGCAAGCCGTTCTGAAACCAATCGGTAAATTACTCAAAATGCTTAACTCGCCGAGAAAATCACTTTTGTTCCACAATGAATGTCTGGCAAAAAATAGTAAATTTCAATGCAAGACGTTCTGAAACCAATCGGCAAATTACTCAAAATGCTTAACTCGCCGAGAAAATCACTTTCTTTCCACAATGAATGTCTGGCAAAAAATAGTGAATTTCAATGCAAGCCGTTCTGAAACCAATCGGCAAATTACTCAAAATGCTTAACTCGCCGAGAAAATCACTTTTGTTCCACAATGAATGTCTGGCAAAAAATAGTAAATTTCAATGCAAGACGTTCTGAAACCAATCGGCAAATTACTCAAAATGCTTAACTCGCCGAGAAACTCACTTTTGTTCCACAATGAATGCCTACCAAAAAATAGTTAATTGTGATGCAAGCCGTTCTGAAACTAATCGGCAAATTACTCAAAATGCTTAACTCGCCGAGAAAATCACATTTTCCCCACAATGAATGTCTGGCAAATAAGAGTTAATTTCGATGCAAGCCGTTCTGAAACCAATCGGCAAATTATTCAAAATGCTTAACTCGCCGAGAAAAATCACTTTTGTTCCACAATGAATGCCTGCAAAAAATAGTTAATTGTGATGCAAGCCGTTCTGAAACCAATCGGCAAATTACTCAAAATGCTTAACTCGCCGAGAAAATCACATTTTCCCCACAATGAATGCCTGGCAAAAATGGTAAATTTCAATGCAAGCCGTTCTGAAACCAATCGGTAAATTACTCAAAATGCTTAACTCGCCGAGAAAATCACTTTTGTTCCACAATGAATGTCTGACAAAAAATTAGTAAATTTCAATGCAAGACGTTCTGAAACCAATCGGCAAATTACTCAAAATGCTTAACTCGCCGAGAAAATCCACTTTTGTTCCACAATGAATGCCTGGCAAAAAATAGTTAATTGTGATGCAAGCCGTTCTGAAACTAATCGGCACATTACTCAAAATGCTTAACTCGCCGAGAAAATCACATTTTCCCCACAATGAATGTCTGGCAAAAAATAGTTAATTTCGATGCAAGCCGTTCTGAAACCAATCGGCAAATTACTCAAAATGCTTAACTCGCCGAGAAAAATCACTTTTTTTCCACAATCAATGCCTGGCAAAAAATAGTTAATTGTGATGCAAGCCGTTCTGAAACCAATCGGCAAATTACTCAAAATGCTTAACTCGCCGAGAAAATCACTTTTGTTCCACAATGAATGTCTGGCAAAAAATTAGTAAATTTCAATGCAAGACGTTCTGAAACCAATCGGCAAATTACTCAAAATGCTTATCTCGCCGAGAAAATCACTTTTGTTCCACAATGAATGTCTGGCAAAAAATAGTTAATTTCAATGCAAGCCGTTCTGAAACCAATCGGCAAATTACTCAAAATGCTTAACTCGCCGGGAAAATCACTTTTGTTCCAGAATGAATGCCTGGCAAAACATAGTGAAATTCAATGCAAGCCGTTCTGAAACCAATCGGCAAATTACTCAAAATGCTGAACTCGCCGGGAAAATCATTTTTGTTCCACAATTAATGGCGGGCAAAAAATAGTTAATTTCAATGCAAGACATTCTGAAACCAATCGGCAAATTACTCAAAATGCTTAACTCGCCGAGAAAATCACTTTTTTCCCACAATGAATGGTTGGCAAAAAATAGTTAATTTCAATGCAAGACATTCTGAAACCAATCGGCAAATTAATCAAAATGCTTAACTCGCCGAGAAAACCACTTTTGTTCCACAATGAATGGTTCGCAAAAAATAGTTAATTTCAATGCAAGACGTTCTGAAACCAATCGGCAAATTACTCAAAATGCTTAACTCGCCGAGAAAATCACTTTCTTTCCACAATGAATGTCTGGCAAAAAATAGTGAATTTCAATGCAAGCCGTTCTGAAACCAATCGGCAAATTACTCAAAATGCTTAACTCGCCGAGAAAATCACTTTTGTTCCTCAATGAATGTCTGGCCAAAAATAGTAAATTTCAATGCAAGACGTTCTGAAACCAATCGGCAAATTACTCAAAAAGCTTAACTCGCCGAGAAAATCACTTTTTTCCCACAATGAATGGTTGGCAAAAAATAGTAAACTTCAATGCAACACGGTCTGAAACCAATCGGCAAATTACTCAAAATGCTTAACTCGCCGAGAAAATCAGTTTTTTCCCACAACGAATGTCTGGCAAAAAATAGTAAATTCCAATGCAAGCCGTTCTGAAACCAATCGGTAAATTACTCAAAATGCTTAACTCGCCGAGAAAATCACTTTTGTTCCACAATGAATGTCTGGCAAAAAATAGTAAATTTCAATGCATGACGTTCTGAAACCAATCGGCAAATTACTCAAAATGCTGAACTCGCCGGGAAAATAATTTTTGTTCCACAATTAATGGCTGGCAAAAAATAGTAAATTTCAATGCAAGAAGTTCTGAAACCAATCGGCAAATTACTCAAAATGCTTAACTCGCCGAGAAAATCACTTTTTTCAACAATGAATGGTTGGCAAAAAATAGTTAATTTCAATGCAAGACATTCTGAAACCAATCGGCAAATTAATCAAAATGCTTAACTCGCCGAGAAAACCACTTTTGTTCCACAATGAATGGTTCGCAAAAAATAGTTAATTTCAATGCAAGACGTTCTGAAACCAATCGGCAAATTACTCAAAATGCTTAACTCGCCGAGAAAATCACTTTCTTTCCACAATGAATGTCTGGCAAAAAATAGTGAATTTCAATGCAAGCCGTTCTGAAACCAATCGGCAAATTACTCAAAATGCTTAACTCGCCGAGAAAATCACTTTTGTTCCTCAATGAATGTCTGGCCAAAAATAGTAAATTTCAATGCAAGACGTTCTGAAACCAATCGGCAAATTACTCAAAAAGCTTAACTCGCCGAGAAAATCACTTTTTTCCCACAATGAATGGTTGGCAAAAAATAGTAAACTTCAATGCAACACGGTCTGAAACCAATCGGCAAATTACTCAAAATGCTTAACTCGCCGAGAAAATCAGTTTTTTCCCACAACGAATGTCTGGCAAAAAATAGTAAATTCCAATGCAAGCCGTTCTGAAACCAATCGGTAAATTACTCAAAATGCTTAACTCGCCGAGAAAATCAGTTTTTTCCCACAACGAATGTCTGGCAAAAAATAGTAAATTCCAATGCAAGCCGTTCTGAAACCAATCGGTAAATTACTCAAAATGCTTAACTCGCCGAGAAAATCACTTTTGTTCCACAATGAATGTCTGGCAAAAAATAGTAAATTTCAATGCATGACGTTCTGAAACCAATCGGCAAATTACTCAAAATGCTGAACTCGCCGGGAAAATAATTTTTGTTCCACAATTAATGGCTGGCAAAAAATAGTAAATTTCAATGCAAGAAGTTCTGAAACCAATCGGCAAATTACTCAAAATGCTTAACTCGCCGAGAAAATCACTTTTTTCAACAATGAATGGTTGGCAAAAAATAGTTAATTTCAATGCAAGACATTCTGAAACCAATCGGCAAATTACTCAAAATGCTTAACTCGCCGAGAAAACCACTTTTGTTCCACAATGAATGGTTCGCAAAAAATAGTGAATTTCAATGCAAGACGTTCTGAAACCAATCGGCAAATTACTCAAAATGCTTAACTCGCCGAGAAAATCACTTTCTTTCCACAATGAATGTCTGGCAAAAAATAGTGAATTTCAATGCAAGCCGTTCTGAAACCAATCGGCAAATTACTCAAAATGCTTAACTCGCCGAGAAAATCACTTTTGTTCCACAATGAATGTCTGGCAAAAAATAGTAAATTTCAATACAAGACGTTCTGAAACCAATCGGCAAATTACTCAAAATGCTTGACTCGCCGAGAAAATCACTTTTTTCCCCACAATGAATGGTTGGCACAAAATAGTAAATTCCAATGCAAGCCGTTCTGAAACCAATCGGTAAATTACTCAAAATGCTTAACTCGCCGAGAAAATCACTTTTGTTCCACAATGAATGTCTGGCAAAAAATAGTAAATTTCAATGCAAGACGTTCTGAAACCAATCGGCAAATTACTCAAAATGCTTAACTCGCCGAGAAAATCACTTTCTTTCCACAATGAATGTCTGGCAAAAAATAGTGAATTTCAATGCAAGCCGTTCTGAAACCAATCGGCAAATTACTCAAAATGCTTAACTCGCCGAGAAAATCACTTTTGTTCCACAATGAATGTCTGGCAAAAAATAGTAAATTTCAATGCAAGACGTTCTGAAACCAATCGGCAAATTACTCAAAATGCTTAACTCGCCGAGAAAATCACTTTTGTTCCACAATGAATGCCTAGCAAAAAATAGTGAATTGTGATGCAAGCCGTTCTGAAACTAATCGGCAAATCACTCAAAATGCTTAACTCGCCGAGAAAATCACATTTTCCCCACAAGGAATGTCTGGCAAAAAATAGTTAATTTCGATGCAAGCCGTTCTGAAACCAATCGGCAAATTACTCAAAATGCTTAACTCGCCGAGAAAAATCACTTTTTTTCCACAATCAATGCCTGGCAAAAAATAGTTAATTGTGATGCAAGCCGTTCTGAAACCAATCGGCAAATTATTCAAAATGCTTAACTCGCCGAGAAAATCACTTTTTTCCCACAATGAATGGTTGGCAAAAAATAGTAAACTTCAATGCAAGACGTTCTGAAACCAATCGGCAAATTACTCAAAATGCTTAACTCGCCGAGAAAATCAGTTTTTTCCCACAACGAATGTCTGGCAAAAAATAGTAAATTCCAATGCAAGCCGTTCAGAAACCAATCGGTAAATTACTCAAATGCTTAACTCGCCGAGAAAATCACTTTTGTTCCACAATGAATGTCTGGCAAAAAATAGTAAATTTCAATGCAAGACGTTCTGAAACCAATCGGCAAATTACTCAAAATGCTTAACTCGCCGAGAAAATCACTTTTGTTCCACAATGAATGTCTGGCAAAAAATTAGTAAATTTCAATGCAAGACGTTCTGAAACGAATCGGCAAATTACTCAAAATGCTTATCTCGCCGAGAAAATCACTTTTGTTCCACAATGAATGCCTGGCAAAAAATAGTTAATTTCAATGCAAGCCGTTCTGAAACCAATCGGCAAATTACTCAAAATGCTCAACTCGCCGAGAAAATCACTTTTGTTCCAGAATGAATGCCTGGCAAAACATACTGAAATTCAATGCAAGCCGTTCTGAAACCAATCGGCAAATTACTCAAAATGCTGAACTCGCCGGGAAAATCATTTTTGTTCCACAATGAATGGCTGGCAAAAAATAGTAAATTTCAATGCAAGACGTTCTGAAACCAATCGGCAAATTACTCAAAATGCTTAACTCGCCGAGAAAATCACTTTTTTCCCACAAGGAATGGTTCGCAAAAAATAGTTAATTTCAATGCAAGACGTTCTGAAACCAATCGGCAAATTACTCAAAATGCTTAACTCGCCGAGAAAATCACTTTCTTTCCACAATGAATGTCTGGCAAAAAATAGTGAATTTCAATGCAAGCCGTTCTGAAACCAATCGGCAAATTACTCAAAATGCTTATCTCGCCGAGAAAATCACTTTTGTTCCACAATGAATGCCTAGCAAAAAATAGTTAATTGTGATGCAAGCCGTACTGAAACTAATCGGCAAATTACTCAAAATGCTTAACTCGCCGAGAAAATCACATTTTCCCCACAATGAATGTCTGGCAAAAAATAGTTAATTTCGATGCAAGCCGTTCTGAAACCAATCGGCAAATTTCTCAAAATGCTTAACTCGCCGAGAAAAATCACTTTTGTTCCACAATGAATGCCTGGCAAAAAATAGTTAATTTCGATGCAAGCCGTTCTGAAACCAATCGGCAAATTACTCAAAATGCTTAACTCGCCGAGAAAAATCACTTTTGTTCCACAATGAATGCCTGGCAAAAAATAGTTAATTGTGATGCAAGCCGCTCTGAAACCAATCGGCAAATTACTCAAAATGCTTACCTCGCCGAGAAAATCACTTTTTCCCCACAATGAATGCCTTGCAAAAAATGGTAAATTTCAATGCAAGCCGTTCTGAAACCAATCGGCAAATTACTCAAAATGCTTAACTCGCCGAGAAAATCACTTTTGTTCCACAATGAATGCCTGGCAAAAAATAGTTAATTGTGATGAAAGCGGTTCTGAAACTAATCGGCAAATTACTCAAAATGCTTAACTCGCCGAGAAAATCACTTTTTCCCCACAATGAATGTCTGGCAAAAAAGAGTTAATTTCGATGCCAGCCGTTCTGAAACCAATCGGCAAATTACTCAAAATGCTTAACTCGCCGAGAAAAATCACTTTTTTTCCACAATCAATGCCTGGCAAAAAAGAGTTAATTGTGATGCAAGCCGTTCTGAAACCAATCGGCAAATTACTCAAAATGCTTAACTCGCCGAGAAAATCACTTTTGTTCCACAATGAATGTCTGGCAAAAAATTAGTAAATTTCAATGCAAGACGTTCTGAAACCAATCGGCAAATTACTCAAAATGCTTATCTCGCCGAGAAAATCACTTTTGTTCCACAATGAATGTCTGGCAAAAAAGAGTTAATTTCAATGCAAGCCGTTCTGAAACCAATCGGCAAATTACTCAAAATGCTTAACTCGCCGGGAAAATCACTTTTGTTCCAGAATGAATGCCTGGCAAAACATAGTGAAATTCAATGCAAGCCGTTCTGAAACCAATCGGCAAATTACTCAAAATGCTGAACTCGCCGGGAAAATCATTTTTGTTCCACAATTAATGGCGGGCAAAAAATAGTTAATTTCAATGCAAGACATTCTGAAACCAATCGGCAAATTACTCAAAATGCTTCACTCGCCGAGAAAATCACTTTTTTCCCACAATGAATGGTTGGCAAAAAATAGTTAATTTCAATGCAAGACATTCTGAAACCAATCGGCAAATTAATCAAAATGCTTAACTCGCCGAGAAAACCACTTTTGTTCCACAATGAATGGTTCGCAAAAAATAGTTAATTACAATGCAAGACGTTCTGAAACCAATCGGCAAATTACTCAAAATGCTTAACTCGCCGAGATAATCACTTTTTTCCCACAATGAATGGTTGGCAAAAAATAGTAAACTTCAATGCAAGACGGTCTGAAATCACTCGGCAAATTACTCAAAATTCTTAACTCGCCGAGAAAATCAGTTTTTTCCCACAACGAATGTCTGGCAAAAAATAGTAAATTCCAATGCAAGCCGTTCTGAAACCAATCGGTAAATTACTCAAAATGCTTAACTCGCCGAGAAAATCACTTTTGTTCCACAATGAATGTCTGGCAAAAAATAGTAAATTTCAATGCAAGACGTTCTGAAACCAATCGGCAAATTACTCAAAATGCTGAACTCGCCGGGAAAATAATTTTTGTTCACAATTAATGGCTGGCAAAAAATAGTAAATTTCAATGCAAGAAGTTCTGAAACCAATCGGCAAATTACTCAAAATGCTTAACTCGCCGAGAAAATCACTTTTTTCAACAATGAATGGTTGGCAAAAAATAGTTAATTTCAATGCAAGACATTCTGAAACCAATCGGCAAATTACTCAAAATGCTTAACTCGCCGAGAAAACCACTTTTGTTCCACAATGAATGGTTCGCAAAAAATAGTTAATTTCAATGCAAGACGTTCTGAAACCAATCGGCAAATTACTCAAAATGCTTAACTCGCCGAGAAAATCACTTTCTTTCCACAATGAATGTCTGGCAAAAAATAGTGAATTTCAATGCAAGCCGTTCTGAAACCAATCGGCAAATTACTCAAAATGCTTAACTCGCCGAGAAAATCACTTTTTTCCCCACAATGAATGGTTGGCACAAAATAGTAAATTCCAATGCAAGCCGTTCTGAAACCAATCGGTAAATTACTCAAAATGCTTAACTCGCCGAGAAAATCACTTTTGTTCCACAATGAATGTCTGGCAAAAAATAGTAAATTTCAATGCAAGACGTTCTGAAACCAATCGGCAAATTACTCAAAATGCTTAACTCGCCGAGAAAATCACTTTTGTTCCACAATGAATGCCTAGCAAAAAATAGTTAATTGTGATGCAAGCCGTTCTGAAACTAATCGGCAAATCACTCAAAATGCTTAACTCGCCGAGAAAATCTCATTTTCCCCACAAGGAATGTCTGGCAAAAAATAGTTAATTTCGATGCAAGCCGTTCTGAAACCAATCGGCAAATTAGTCAAAATGCTTAACTCGCCGAGAAAAATCACTTTTTTTCCACAATCAATGCCTGGCAAAAAATAGTTAATTGTGATGCAAGCCGTTCTGAAACCAATCGGCAAATTATTCAAAATGCTTAACTCGCCGAGAAAATCACTTTTTTCCCACAATGAATGGTTGGCAAAAAATAGTAAACTTCAATGCAAGACGTTCTGAAACCAATCGGCAAATTACTCAAAATGCTTAACTCGCCGAGAAAATCAGTTTTTTCCCACAACGAATGTCTGGCAAAAAATAGTAAATTCCAATGCAAGCCGTTCAGAAACCAATCGGTAAATTACTCAAATGCTTAACTCGCCGAGAAAATCACTTTTGTTCCACAATGAATGTCTGGCAAAAAATAGTAAATTTCAATGCAAGACGTTCTGAAACCAATCGGCAAATTACTCAAAATGCTTAACTCGCCGAGAAAATCACTTTTGTTCCACAATGAATGTCTGGCAAAAAATTAGTAAATTTCAATGCAAGACGTTCTGAAACCAATCGGCAAATTACTCAAAATGCTTATCTCGCCGAGAAAATCACTTTTGTTCCACAATGAATGCCTGGCAAAAAATAGTTAATTTCAATGCAAGCCGTTCTGAAACCAATCGGCAAATTACTCAAAATGCTCAACTCGCCGAGAAAATCACTTTTGTTCCAGAATGAATGCCTGGCAAAACATACTGAAATTCAATGCAAGCCGTTCTAAAACCAATCGGCAAATTACTCAAAATGCTTAACTCGCCGAGAAAATCACTTTTGTTCCACAATGAATGTCTGACAAAAAATTAGTAAATTTCAATGCAAGCCGTTCTAAAACTAATCGGCAACTTACTCAAAATGCTTAACTCGCCGAGAAAATCACATTTTCCCCACAATGAATGTCTGGCAAAAAATAGTTAATTTCGATGCAAGCCGTTCTGAAACCAATCGGCAAATTACTCAAAATGCTTAACTCGCCGAGAAAAATCACTTTTTTTCCACAATCAATGCCTGGCAAAAAATAGTTAATTGTGATGCAAGCCGTTCTGAAACCAATCGGCAAATTATTCAAAATGCTTAACTCGCCGAGAAAATCACTTTTTTCCCACAATGAATGGTTGGCAAAAAATAGTAAACTTCAATGCAAGACGTTCTGAAACCAATCGGCAAATTACTCAAAATGCTTAACTCGCCGAGAAAATCAGTTTTTTCCCACAACGAATGTCTGGCAAAAAATAGTAAATTCCAATGCAAGCCGTTCAGAAACCAATCGGTAAATTACTCAAATGCTTAACTCGCCGAGAAAATCACTTTTGTTCCACAATGAATGTCTGGCAAAAAATAGTAAATTTCAATGCAAGACGTTCTGAAACCAATCGGCAAATTACTCAAAATGCTTAACTCGCCGAGAAAATCACTTTTGTTCCACAATGAATGTCTGGCAAAAAATTAGTAAATTTCAATGCAAGACGTTCTGAAACCAATCGGCAAATTACTCAAAATGCTTATCTCGCCGAGAAAATCACTTTTGTTCCACAATGAATGCCTGGCAAAAAATAGTTAATTTCAATGCAAGCCGTTCTGAAACCAATCGGCAAATTACTCAAAATGCTCAACTCGCCGAGAAAATCACTTTTGTTCCAGAATGAATGCCTGGCAAAACATACTGAAATTCAATGCAAGCCGTTCTAAAACCAATCGGCAAATTACTCAAAATGCTGAACTCGCCGGGAAAATCATTTTTGTTCCACAATGAATGTCTGGCAAAAAATAGTAAATTTCAATGCAAGACGTTCTGAAACCAATCGGCAAATTACTCAAAATGCTTAACTCGCCGAGAAAATCACTTTTGTTCCACAATGAATGTCTGGCAAAAAATTAGTAAATTTCAATGCAAGACGTTCTGAAACCAATCGGCAAATTACTCAAAATGCTTATCTCGCCGAGAAAATCACTTTTGTTCCACAATGAATGCCTGGCAAAAAATAGTTAATTTCAATGCAAGCCGTTCTGAAACCAATCGGCAAATTACTCAAAATGCTTAACTCGCCGAGAAAATCACTTTTGTTCCAGAATGAATGCCTGGCAAAACATAGTGAAATTCAATGCAAGCCGTTCTGAAACCAATCGGCAAATTACTCAAAATGCTGAACTCGCCGGGAAAATCATTTTTGTTCCACAATGAATGGCTGGCAAAAAATAGGAAATTTCAATGCAAGACGTTCTGAAACCAATCGGCAAATTACTCAAAATGCTTAACTCGCCGAGAAAATCACTTTTTTCCCACAATGAATTGTTGGCAAAAAATAGTTAATTTCAATGCAAGACATTCTGAAACCAATCGGCAAATTACTCAAAATGCTTAACTCGCCGAGAAAACCACTTTTGTTCCACAATGAATGGTTCGCAAAAAATAGTTAATTTCAATGCAAGACGTTCTGAAACCAATCGGCAAATTACTCAAAATGCTTAACTCGCCGAGAAAATCACTTTCTTTCCACAATGAATGTCTGGCAAAAAATAGTGAATTTCAATGCAAGCCGTTCTGAAACCAATCGGCAAATTACTCAAAATGATTAACTCGCCGAGAAAATCACTTTTGTTCCACAATGAATGTCTGGCAAAAAATAGTAAATTTCAATGCAAGACGTTCTGAAACCAATCGGCAAATTACTCAAAATGCTTAACTCGCCGAGAAAATCACTTTTGTTCCACAATGAATGCCTAGCAAAAAATAGTTAATTGTGATGCAAGCCGTACTGAAACTAATCGGCAAATTACTCAAAATGCTTAACTCGCCGAGAAAATCACATTTTCCCCACAATGAATGTCTGGCAAAAAATAGTTAATTTCGATGCAAGCCGTTCTGAAACCAATCGGCAAATTACTCAAAATGCTTAACTCGCCGAGAAAAATCACTTTTGTTCCACAATGAATGCCTGGCAAAAAATAGTTAATTGTGATGCAAGCCGTTCTGAAACCAATCGGCAAATTACTCAAAATGCTTAACTCGCCGAGAAAATCACTTTTTCCCCACAATGAATGGCTGGCAAAAAATAGTTAATTTCGATGCAAGCCGTTCTGAAACCAATCGGCAAATTACTCAAAATGCTTTACTCGCCGAGAAAATCACTTTTGTTCCACAATGAATGCCTGGCAAAAAATAGTTAATTGTGATGCAAGCCGCTCTGAAACCAATCGGCAAATTACTCAAAATGCTTAACTCGCCGAGAAAATCACCTTTTTCCCCACAATGAATGCCTGGCAAAAAATGGTAAATTTCGATGCAAGCCGTTCTGAAACCAATCGGCAAATTACTCAAAATGCTTTACTCGCCGAGAAAATCACTTTTGTTCCACAATGAATGCCTGGCAAAAAATAGTTAATTGTGATGCAAGCCGCTCTGAAACCAATCGGCAAATTACTCAAAATGCTTAACTCGCCGAGAAAATCACTTTTTCCCCACAATGAATGCCTGGCAAAAAATGGTAAATTTCAATGCAAGCCGTTCTGAAACCAATCGGCAAATTACTCAAAATGCTTAACTCGCCGAGAAAATCACTTTTGTTCCACAATGAATGCCTGGCAAAAAATAGTTAATTGTGATGCAAGCGGTTCTGAAACTAATCGGCAAATTACTCAAAATGCTTAACTCGCCGAGAAAATCACTTTTTCCCCACAATGAATGTCTGGCAAAAAAGAGTTAATTTCGATGCAAGCCGTTCTGAAACCAATCGGCAAATTACTCAAAATGCTTAACTCGCCGAGAAAAATCACTTTTTTTCCACAATCAATGCCTGGCAAAAAATAGTTAAATGTGATGCAAGCCGTTCTGAAACCAATCGGCAAATTACTCAAAATGCTTAACTCGCCGAGAAAATCACTTTTGTTCCACAATGAATGTCTGGCAAAAAATTAGTAAATTTCAATGCAAGACGTTCTGAAACCAATCGGCAAATTACTCAAAATGCTTATCTCGCCGAGAAAATCACTTTTGTTCCACAATGAATGCCTGGCAAAAAATAGTTAATTTCAATGCAAGACATTCTGAAACCAATCGGCAAATTACTCAAAATGCTTAACTCGCCGAGAAAACCACTTTTGTTCCACAATGAATGGTTCGCAAAAAATAGTTAATTTCAATGCAAGACGTTCTGAAACCAATCGGCAAATTACTCAAAATGCTTAACTCGCCGAGAAAATCACTTTCTTTCCACAATGAATGTCTGGCAAAAAATAGTGAATTTCAATGCAAGCCGTTCTGAAACCAATCGGCAAATTACTCAAAATGCTTAATTCGCCGAGAAAATCACTTTTGTTCCACAATGCATGTCTGGCAAAAAATAGTAAATTTCAATGCAAGACGTTCTGAAACCAATCGGCAAATTACTCAAAATGCTTAACTCGCCGAGAAAATCACTTTTGTTCCACAATGAATGCCTAGCAAAAAATAGTTAATTGTGATGCAAGCCGTACTGAAACTAATCGGCAAATTACTCAAAATGCTTAACTCGCCGAGAAAATCACATTTTCCCCACAATGAATGTCTGGCAAAAAATAGTTAATTTCGATGCAAGCCGTTCTGAAACCAATCGGCAAATTACTCAAAATGCTTAACTCGCCGAGAAAAATCACTTTTGTTCCACAATGAATGCCTGGCAAAAAATAGTTAATTGTGATGCAAGCCGTTCTCAAACCAATCGGCAAATTACTCAAAATGCTTAGCTCGCCGAGAAAATCACTTTTTCCCCACAATGAATGGCTGGCAAAAAATAGTTAATTTCGATGCAAGCCGTTCTGAAACCAATCGGCAAATTACTCAAAATGCTTAACTCGCCGAGAAAATCACTTTTTCCCCACAATGAATGCCTGGCAAAAAATGGTAAATTTCAATGCAAGCCGTTCTGAAACCAATCGGCAAATTACTCAAAATGCTTAACTCGCCGAGAAAATCACTTTTGTTCCACAATGAATGCCTGGCAAAAAATACTTAATTGTGATGCAAGCGGTTCTGAAACTAATCGGCAAATTACTCAAAATGCTTAACTCGCCGAGAAAACCACTTTTGTTCCACAATGAATGGTTCGCAAAAAATAGTTAATTTCAATGCAAGACGTTCTGAAACCAATCGGCAAATTACTCAAAATGCTTAACTCGCCGAGAAAATCACTTTCTTTCCACAATGAATGTCTGGCAAAAAATAGTGAATTTCAATGCAAGCCGTTCTGAAACCAATCGGCAAATTACTCAAAATGCTTAACTCGCCGAGAAAATCACTTTTGTTCCACAATGAATGTCTGGCAAAAAATAGTAAATTTCAATGCAAGACGTTCTGAAACCAATCGGCAAATTACTCAAAATGCTTAACTCGCCGAGAAAATCACTTTTGTTCCACAATGAATGCCCAGCAAAAAATAGTTAGTTGTGATGCAAGCCGTACTGAAACTAATCGGCAAATTACTCAAAATGCTTAACTCGCCGAGAAAATCACATTTTCCCCACAATGAATGTCTGGCAAAAAATAGTTAATTTCGATGCAAGCCGTTCTGAAACCAATCGGCAAATTACTCAAAGTGCTTAACTCGCCGAGAAAAATCACTTTTGTTCCACAATCAATGCCTGGCAAAAAATAGTTAATTGTCATGCAAGCCGTTCTGAAACCAATCGGCAAATTACTCAAAATGCTTAACTCGCCGAGACAATCACTTTTTTCCCACAATGAATGGTTGGCAAAAAATAGTAAACTTCAATGCAAGACGTTCTGAAACCACTCGGCAAATTACTCAAAATGCTTAACTCGCCGAGAAAATCAGTTTTTTCCCACAACGAATGTCTGGCAAAAAATAGTAAATTCCAATGCAAGCCGTTCTGAAACCAATCGGTAAATTACTCAAAATGCTTAACTCGCCGAGAAAATCACTTTTGTTCCACAATGAATGTCTGGCAAAAAATTAGTAAATTTCAATGCAAGACGTTCTGAAACCAATCGGCAAATTACTCAAAATGCTTATCTCGCCGAGAAAATCACTTTTGTTCCACAATGAATGTCTGGCAAAAAATAGTTAATTTCAATGCAAGCCGTTCTGAAACCAATCGGCAAATTACTCAAAATGCTTAACTCGCCGAGAAAATCACTTTTGTTCCAGAATGAATGCCTGGCAAAGCATAGTGAAATTCAATGCAAGCCGTTCTGAAACCAATCGGCAAATTACTCAAAATGCTTAACTCGCCGGGAAAATCATTTTTGTTCCACAATGAATGGCTGGCAAAAAATAGTAAATTTCAATGCAAGGCGTTCTGAAACCAATCGGCAAATTACTCAAAATGCTTAACTCGCCGAGAAAACCACTTTTGTTCCACAATGAATGGTTCGCAAAAAATAGTTAATTTCAATGCAAGACGTTCTGAAACCAATCGGAAATTACTCAAAATGCTTAACTCGCCGAGATCATCACTTTTTTCTCACAATGAATGGTTGGCAAAAAATAGTTAATTTCAATGCAAGACATTCTGAAACCAATCGGCAAATTACTCAAAATGCTTAACTCGCCGAGAAAACCACTTTTGTTCCACAATGAATGGTTCGCAAAAAATAGTTAATTTCAATGCAAGACGTTCTGAAACCAATCGGCAAATTACTCAAAATGCTTAACTCGCCGAGAAAATCACTTTCTTTCCACAATGAATGTCTGGCAAAAATAGTGAATTTCAATGCAAGCCGTTCTGAAACCAATCGGCAAATTACTCAAAATGCTTAAATCGCCGAGAAAATCACTTTTGTTCCACAATGAATGTCTGGCAAAAAATAGTAAATTTCAATGCAAGACGTTCTGAAACCAATCGGCAAATTACTCAAAATGCTTAACTCGCCGAGAAAAATCACTTTTGTTCCACAATGAATGGTTCGCAAAAAATAGTTAATTTCAATGCAAGACGTTCTGAAACCAATCGGCAAATTACTCAAAATGCTTAACTCGCCGAGATCATCACTTTTTTCTCACAATGAATGGTTGGCAAAAAATAGTTAATTTCAATGCAAGACATTCTGAAACCAATCGGCAAATTACTCAAAATGCTTAACTCGCCGAGAAAACCACTTTTGTTCCACAATGAATGGTTCGCAAAAAATAGTTAATTTCAATGCAAGACGTTCTGAAACCAATCGGCAAATTACTCAAAATGCTGAACTCGCCGAGAAAATCACTTTCTTTCCACAATGAATGTCTGGCAAAAATAGTGAATTTCAATGCAAGCCGTTCTGAAACCAATCGGCAAATTACTCAAAATGCTTAAATCGCCGAGAAAATCACTTTTGTTCGACAATGAATGTCTGGCAAAAAATAGTAAATTTCAATGCAAGCCGTTCTGAAACCAATCGGCAAATTACTCAAAATGTTTAACTCGCCTAGAAAATCACTTTTGTTCCACAATGAATGGCTGGCAAAAAATAGTTAATTTCGATGCAAGCCGTTCTGAAACCAATCGGCAAATTACTCAAAATGCTTTACTCGCCGAGAAAATCACTTGTGTTCCACAATGAATGCCTGGCAAAAAATAGTTAATTGTGATGCAAGCCGCTCTGAAACCAATCGGCAAATTACTCAAAATGCTTAACTCGAAGAGAAAATCACTTTTTCCCCACAATGAATGCCTGGCAAAAATGGTAAATTTCAATGCAAGCCGTTCTGAAACCAATCGGCAAATTACTCAAAATGCTTAACTCGCCGAGAAAATCACTTTTGTTCCAAAATGAATGCCTGGCAAAAAATAGTTAATTGTGATGCAAGCGGTTCTGAAACTAATCGGCAAATTACTCAAAATGCTTAACTCGCCGAGAAAATCACATTCTTTCCACAATGAATGTCTGGCAAAAAATAGTGAATTTCAATGCAAGCCGTTCTGAAACCAATCGGCAAATTACTCAAAATGCTTAACTCGCCGAGAAAATCACTTTTGTTCCACAATGAATGTCTGGCAAAAAATAGTTAATTTCAATGCAAGACGTTCTGAAACCAATCGGCAAATTACTCAAAATGCTTAACTCGCCGAGAAAATCACTTTTGTTCCATAATGAATGCCTAGCAAAAAATAGTTAATTGTGATGCAAGCCGTTCTGAAACTAATCGGCAAATTACTCAAAATGCTTAACTCGCCGAGAAAAATCACTTTTTTTCCACAATCAATGCCTGGCAAAAAATAGTTAATTGTGATGCAAACCGTTCTGAAACCAATCGGCAAATTATTCAAAATGCTTAACTCGCCGAGAAAATCACTTTTTTCCCACAATGAATGGTTGGCAAAAAATAGTAAACTTCAATGCAAGACGTTCTGAAACCAATCGGCAAATTACTCAAAATGCTTAACTCGCCGAGAAAATCCGTTTTTTCCCACAACGAATGTCTGGCAAAAAATAGTAAATTCCAATGCAAGCCGTTCTGAAACCAATCGGTAAATTACTCAAAATGCTTAACTCGCCGAGAAAATCACTTTTGTTCCACAATGAATGTCTGGCAAAAAATAGTAAATTTCAATGCAAGACGTTCTGAAACCAATCGGCAAATTACTCAAAATGCTTAACTCGCCGAGAAAATCACTTTTGTTCCACAATGAATGTCTGGCAAAAAATTAGTAAATTTCAATGCAAGACGTTCTGAAACCAACCGGCAAATTACTCAAAATGCTTATCTCGCCGAGAAAATCACTTTTGTTCCACAATGAATGCCTGGCAAAAAATAGTTAATTTCAATGCAAGCCGTTCTGAAACCAATCGGCAAATTACTCAAAATGCTTAACTCGCCGAGAAAATCACTTTTGTTCCAGAATGAATGCCTGGCAAAACATAGTGAAATTCAATGCAAGCCGTTCTGAAACCAATCGGCAAATTACTCAAAATGCTGAACTCGCCGGGAAAATCATTTTTGTTCCACAATGAATGGCTGGCAAAAAATAGGAAATTTCAATGCAAGACGTTCTGAAACCAATCGGCAAATTACTCAAAATGCTTAACTCGCCGAGAAAATCACTTTTTTCCCACAATGAATGGTTGGCAAAAAATAGTTAATTTCAATGCAAGACATTCTGAAACCAATCGGTAAATTACTCAAAATGCTTAATTCGCCGAGAAAACCACTTTTGTTCCACAATGAATGGTTCGCAAAAAATAGTTAATTTCAATGCAAGACGTTCTGAAACCAATCGGCAAATTACTCAAAATGCTTAACTCGCCGAGAAAATCACTTTCTTTCCACAATGAATGTCTGGCAAAAAATAGTGAATTTCAATGCAAGCCGTTCTGAAACCAATCGGCAAATTACTCAAAATGCTTAACTCGCAGAGAAAATCACTTTTGTTCCACAATGAATGTCTGGCAAAAAATAGTAAATTTCAATGCAAGACGTTCTGAAACCAATCGGCAAATTACTCAAAATGCTTAACTCGCCGAGAAAAATCACTTTTGTTCCACAATGAATGCCTAGCAAAAAATAGTTAATTGTGATGCAAGCCGTACTGAAACTAATCGGCAAATTACTCAAAATGCTTAACTCGCCGAGAAAATCAAATTTTCCCCACAATGAATGTCTGGCAAAAAATAGTTAATTTCGATGCAAGCCGTTCTGAAACCAATCGGCAAATTACTCAAAATGCTTAACTCGCCGAGAAAAATCACTTTTGTTCCACGATGAATGCCTGGCAAAAAATAGTTAATTGTGATGCAAGCCGTTCTGAAACCAATCGGCAAATTACTCAAAATGCTTAACTCGCCGAGAAAATTAATTTTTCCCCACAATGAATGGCTGGCAAAAAATAGTTAATTTCGATGCAAGCCGTTCTGAAACCAATCGGCAAATTACTCAAAATGCTTTACTCGCCGAGAAAATCACTTTTGTTCCACAATGAATGCCTGGCAAAAAATAGTTAATTGTGATGCAAGCCGCTCTGAAACCAATCGGCAAATTACTCAAAATGCTTAACTCGCCGAGAAAATCACTTTTTCCCCACAATGAATGCCTGGCAAAAAATGGTAAAATTCAATGCAAGCCGTTCTGAAACCAATCGGCAAATCACTCAAAATGCTTAACTCGCCGAGAAAATCACTTTTGTTCCACAATGAATGCCTGGCAAAAAATAGTTAATTGTGATGCAAGCGGTTTTGAAACTAATCGGCAAATTACTCAAAATGCTTAACTCGCCGAGAAAACCACTTTTGTTCCACAATGAATGGTTCGCAAAAAATAGTTAATTTCAATGCAAGCCGTTCTGAAACCAATCGGCAAATTACTCAAAATGCTTAACTCGCCGAGAAAATCACTTTTGATCCAGAATGAATGCCTGGCAAAACATAGTGAAATTCAATGCAAGCCGTTCTGAAACCAATCGGCAAATTACTCAAAATGCTGAACTCGCCGGGAAAATCATTTTTGTTCCACAATGAATGGCTGGCAAAAAATAGGAAATTTCAATGCAAGACGTTCTGAAACCAATCGGCAAATTACTCAAAATGCTTAACTCGCCGAGAAAATCACTTTTTTCCCACAATGAATGGTTGGCAAAAAATAGTTAATTTCAATGCAAGACATTCTGAAACCAATCGGTAAATTACTCAAAATGCTTAACTCGCCGAGAAAACCACTTTTGTTCCACAATGAATGGTTCGCAAAAAATAGTTAATTTCAATGCAAGACGTTCTGAAACCAATCGGCAAATTACTCAAAATGCTTAACTCGCCGAGAAAATCACTTTCTTTCCACAATGAATGTCTGGCAAAAAATAGTGAATTTCAATGCAAGCCGTTCTGAAACCAATCGGCAAATTACTCAAAATGCTTAACTCGCCGAGAAAATCACTTTTGTTCCACAATGAATGCCTGGCAAAACATAGTGAAATTCAATGCAAGCCGTTCTGAAACCAATCGGCAAATTACTCAAAATGCTGAACTCGCCGGGAAAATCATTTTTGTTCCACAATGAATGGCTGGCAAAAAATAGGAAATTTCAATGCAAGACGTTCTGAAACCAATCGGCAAATTACTCAAAATGCTTAACTCGCCGAGAAAATCACTTTTTTCCCACAATGAATGGTTGGCAAAAAATAGTTAATTTCAATGCAAGACATTCTGAAACCAATCGGTAAATTACTCAAAATGCTTAACTCGCCGAGAAAACCACTTTTGTTCCACAATGAATGGTTCGCAAAAAATAGTTAATTTCAATGCAAGAAGTTCTGAAACCAATCGGCAAATTACTCAAAATGCTTAACTCGCCGAGAAAATCACTTTCTTTCCACAATGAATGTCTGGCAAAAAATAGTGAATTTCAATGCAAGCCGTTCTGAAACCAATCGGCAAATTACTCAAAATGCTTAACTCGCAGAGAAAATCACTTTTGTTCCACAATGAATGTCTGGCAAAAAATAGTAAATTTCAATGCAAGACGTTCTGAAACCAATCGGCAAATTACTCAAAATGCTTAACTCGCCGAGAAAAATCACTTTTGTTCCACAATGAATGCCTGGCAAAAAATAGTTAATTTCGATGCAAGCCGTTCTGAAACCAATCGGCAAATTACTCAAAATGCTTTACTCGCCGAGAAAATCACTTTTGTTCCACAATGAATGCCTGGCAAAAAATAGTTAATTGTGATGCAAGCCGCTCTGAAACCAATCGGCAAATTACTCAAAATGCTTAACTCGCCGAGAAAATCACTTTTTCCCCACAATGAATGCCTGGCAAAAAATGGTAAAATTCAATGCAAGCCGTTCTGAAACCAATCGGCAAATTACTCAAAATGCTTAACTCGCCGAGAAAATCACTTTTGTTCCACAATGAACGCCTGGCAAAAAATAGTTAATTGTGATGCAAGCGGTTCTGAAACTAATCGGCAAATTACTCAAAATGCTTAACTCGCCGAGAAAACCACTTTTGTTCCACAATGAATGGTTCGCAAAAAATAGTTAATTTCAATGCAAGACGTTCTGAAACCAATCGGCAAATTACTCAAAATGCTTAACTCGCCGAGAAAATCACTTTCTTTCCACAATGAATGTCTGGCAAAAAATAGTGAATTTCAATGCAAGCCGTTCTGAAACCAATCGGCAAATTACTCAAAATGCTTAACTCGCCCAGAAAATCACTTTTGTTCCACAATGAATGTCTGGCAAAAAATAGTAAATTTCAATGCAAGACGTTCTGAAACCAATCGGCAAATTACTCAAAATGCTTAACTCGCCGAGAAAATCACTTTTGTTCCACAATGAATGCCTCGCAAAAAATAGTTAATTGTGATGCAAGCCGTTCTGAAACTAATCGGCAAATTACTGAAAATGCTTAACTCGCCGAGAAAAATCACTTTTTTTCCACAATCAATGCCTGGCAAAAAATAGTTAATTGTGATGCAAGCCGTTCTGAAACTATTCGGCAAATTATTCAAAATGCTTAACTCGCCGAGAAAATCACTTTTTTCCCACAATGAATGGTTGGCAAAAAATAGTAAATTTCAATGCAAGACGTTCTGAAACCAATCGGCAAATTACTCAAAATGCTTTACATTCATTGTGGAACAAAAGTGATTTTCTCGGCGAGATAAGCATTTTGAGTAATTTGCCGATTTGTTTCAGAACGTCTTGCATTGAAATTTACTAATTTTTTGCCAGACATTCATTGTGGAACAAAAGTGATTTTCTCGGCGAGTTAAGCATTTTGAGTAATTTACCGATTGGTTTCAGAACGGCTTGCATTGGAATTTACTATTTTTTGCCAGACATTCGTTGTGGGAAAAAACTGATTTTCTCGGCGAGTTAAGCATTTTGAGTAATTTGCCGATTGGTTTCAGAACGTCTTGCATTGAAGTTTACTATTTTTTGCCAACCATTCATTGTGGGAAAAAAGTGATTGTCTCGGCGAGTTAAGCATTTTGAGTAATTTGCCGATTGGTTTCAGAACGGCTTGCATCGAAATTAACTCTTTTTTGCCAGACATTCATTGTGGGGAAAAAGTGATTTTCTCGGCGAGTTAAGCATTTTGAGTAATTTGCCGATTAGTTTCAGAACCGCTTGCATCACAATTAACTATTTTTTGCCAGGCATTCATTGTGGAACAAAAGTGATTTTTCTCGGCGAGTTAAGCATTTTGAGTAATTTGCCGATTGGTTTCAGAACGGCTTGCATCGAAATTAACTCTTTTTTGCCAGACATTCATTGTGGGGAAAAAGTGATTTTCTCGGCGAGTTAAGCATTTTGAGTAATTTGCCGATTAGTTTCAGAACCGCTTGCATCACAATTAACTATTTTTTGCCAGGCATTCATTGTGGAACAAAAGTGATTTTCTCGGCGAGTTAAGCATTTTGAGTAATTTGCCGATTGGTTTCAGAACGGCTTGCATTGAATTTTACCATTTTTTCCAGGCATTCATTGTGGGGAAAAAGTGATTTTCTCGGCGAGTTAAGCATTTTGAGTAATTTGCCGATTGGTTTCAGAGCGGCTTGCATCACAATTAACTATTTTTTGCCAGGCATTCATTGTGGAACAAAAGTGATTTTCTCGGCGAGTAAAGCATTTTGAGTAATAAGCCGATTGCTTTCAGAACGGCTTGCATCGAAATTAACTATTTTTTGCCAGCCATTCATTGTGGGGAAAAATTAATTTTCTCGGCGAGTTAAGCATTTTGAGTAATTTGCCGATTGGTTTCAGAACGGCTTGCATCACAATTAACTATTTTTTGCCAGGCATTCATTGTGGAACAAAAGTGATTTTTCTCTGCGAGTTAAGCATTTTCAGTAATTTGCCGATTGGTTTCAGAACGGCTTGCATCGAAATTAACTATTTTTTGCCAGACATTCATTGTGGGGAAAATGTGATTTTCTCGGCGAGTTAAGCATTTTGAGTAATTTGCCGATTAGTTTCAGTACGGCTTGCATCACAATTAACTATTTTTTGCTAGGCATTCATTGTGGAACAAAAGTGATTTTTCTCGGCGAGTTAAGCATTTTGAGTAATTTGCCGATTGGTTTCAGAACGTCTTGCATTGAAATTTCCTATTTTTTGCCAGACATTCATTGTGGAACAAAAGTGATTTTCTCTGCGAGTTAAGCATTTTGAGTAATTTGCCGATTGGTTTCAGAACGGCTTGCATTGAAATTCACTATTTTTTGCCAGACATTCATTGTGGAAAGAAAGTGATTTTCTCGGCGAGTTAAGCATTTTGAGTAATTTGCCGATTGGTTTCAGAACGTCTTGCATTGATATTAACTATTTTTTGCGAACCATTCATTGTGGAACAAAAGTGGTTTTCTCGGCGAGTTAAGCATTTTGAGTAATTTACCGATTGGTTTCAGAATGTCTTGCATTGAAATTAACTATTTTTTGCCAACCATTCATTGTGGGAAAAAAGTGATTTTCTCGGCGAGTTAAGCATTTTGAGTAATTTGCCGATTGGTTTCAGAACGTCTTGCATTGAAATTTCCTATTTTTTGCCAGCCATTCATTGTGGAACAAAAATGATTTTCCCGGCGAGTTCAGCATTTTGAGTAATTTGCCGATTGGTTTCAGAACGGCTTGCATTGAATTTCACTATGTTTTGCCAGGCATTCATTCTGGAACAAAAGTGATTTTCTCGGCGAGTTAAGCATTTTGAGTAATTTGCCGATTGGTTTCAGAACGGCTTGCATTGAAATTAACTATTTTATGCCAGGCATTCATTGTGGAACAAAAGTGATTTTCTCGGCGAGATAAGCATTTTGAGTAATTTGCCGATTGGTTTCAGAACGTCTTGCATTGAAATTTACTAATTTTTTGCCAGACATTCATTGTGGAACAAAAGTGATTTTCTCGGCGAGTTAAGCATTTTGAGTAATTTGCCGATTGGTTTCAGAACGTCTTGCATTGAAATTTACTATTTTTTGCCAGACATTCATTGTGGAACAAAAGTGATTTTCTCGGCGAGTTAAGCATTTTGACTAATTTACCGATTGGTTTCAGAACGGCTTGCATTGGAATTTACTATTTTTTGCCAGACATTCGTTGTGGGAAAAAACTGATTTTCTCGGCGAGTTAAGCATTTTGAGTAATTTGCCGATTGGTTTCAGAACGTCTTGCATTGAAGTTTACTATTTTTTGCCAACCATTCATTGTGGGAAAAAAGTGATTTTCTCGGCGAGTTAAGCATTTTGAATAATTTGCCGATTGGTTTCAGAACGGCTTGCATCACAATTAACTATTTTTTGCCAGGCATTGATTGTGGAAAAAAAGTGATTTTTCTCGGCGAGTTAAGCATTTTGAGTAATTTGCCGATTAGTTTCAGAACGGCTTGCATCACAATTAACTATTTTTTGCTAGGCATTCATTGTGGAACAAAAGTGATTTTCTCGGCGAGTTAAGCATTTTGAGTAATTTGCCGATTGGTTTCAGAACGTCTTGCATTGAAATTTACTATTTTTTGCCAGACATTCATTGTGGAACAAAAGTGATTTTCTCGGCGAGTTAAGCATTTTGAGTAATTTGCCGATTGGTTTCAGAACGGCTTGCATTGAAATTCACTATTTTTTGCCAGACATTCATTGTGGAAAGAATGTGATTTTCTCGGCGAGTTAAGCATTTTGAGTAATTTGCCGATTGGTTTCAGAACGACTTGCATTGAAATTTACTATTTTTTGCCAGACATTCATTGTGGAACAAAAGTGATTTTCTCGGCGAGTTAAGCATTTTGAGTAATTTGCCGCTTGGTTTCAGAACGACTTGCATTGAATTTCACTATGCTTTGCCAGGCATTCATTCTGGAACAAAAGTGATTTTCTCGGCGAGTTAAGCATTTTGAGTAATTTGCCGATTGGTTTCAGAACGTCTTGCATTGATATTAACTATTTTTTGCGAACCATTCATTGTGGAACAAAAGTGGTTTTCTCGGCGAGTTAAGCATTTTGAGTAATTTACCGATTGGTTTCAGAATGTCTTGCATTGAAATTAACTATTTTTTGCCAACCATTCATTGTGGGAAAAAAGTGATTTTCTCGGCGAGTTAAGCATTTTGAGTAATTTGCCGATTGGTTTCAGAACGTCTTGCATTGAAATTTCCTATTTTTTGCCAGCCATTCATTGTGGAACAAAAATGATTTTCCCGGCGAGTTCAGCATTTTGAGTAATTTGCCGATTGGTTTCAGAACGGCTTGCATTGAATTTCACTATGTTTTGCCAGGCATTCATTCTGGAACAAAAGTGATTTTCTCGGCGAGTTAAGCATTTTGAGTAATTTGCCGATTGGTTTCAGAACGGCTTGCATTGAAATTAACTATTTTATGCCAGGCATTCATTGTGGAACAAAAGTGATTTTCTCGGCGAGATAAGCATTTTGAGTAATTTGCCGAT
Organism: Scyliorhinus torazame; assembly: GCF_047496885.1. NCBI lineage: Eukaryota > Metazoa > Chordata > Chondrichthyes > Carcharhiniformes > Scyliorhinidae > Scyliorhinus > Scyliorhinus torazame. Next base: position 1,201 of record NW_027308358.1, on the reverse strand, counting down.
TGGTTTCAGAACGTCTTGCATTGAAATTTACTAATTTTTTGCCAGACATTCATTGTGGAACAAAAGTGATTTTCTCGGCGAGTTAAGCATTTTGAGTAATTTGCCGATTGGTTTCAGAACGTCTTGCATTGAAATTTACTATTTTTTGCCAGACATTCATTGTGGAACAAAAGTGATTTTCTCGGCGAGTTAAGCATTTTGACTAATTTACCGATTGGTTTCAGAACGGCTTGCATTGGAATTTACTATTTTTTGCCAGACATTCGTTGTGGGAAAAAACTGATTTTCTCGGCGAGTTAAGCATTTTGAGTAATTTGCCGATTGGTTTCAGAACGTCTTGCATTGAAGTTTACTATTTTTTGCCAACCATTCATTGTGGGAAAAAAGTGATTTTCTCGGCGAGTTAAGCATTTTGAATAATTTGCCGATTGGTTTCAGAACGGCTTGCATCACAATTAACTATTTTTTGCCAGGCATTGATTGTGGAAAAAAAGTGATTTTTCTCGGCGAGTTAAGCATTTTGAGTAATTTGCCGATTAGTTTCAGAACGGCTTGCATCACAATTAACTATTTTTTGCTAGGCATTCATTGTGGAACAAAAGTGATTTTCTCGGCGAGTTAAGCATTTTGAGTAATTTGCCGATTGGTTTCAGAACGTCTTGCATTGAAATTTACTATTTTTTGCCAGACATTCATTGTGGAACAAAAGTGATTTTCTCGGCGAGTTAAGCATTTTGAGTAATTTGCCGATTGGTTTCAGAACGGCTTGCATTGAAATTCACTATTTTTTGCCAGACATTCATTGTGGAAAGAATGTGATTTTCTCGGCGAGTTAAGCATTTTGAGTAATTTGCCGATTGGTTTCAGAACGACTTGCATTGAAATTTACTATTTTTTGCCAGACATTCATTGTGGAACAAAAGTGATTTTCTCGGCGAGTTAAGCATTTTGAGTAATTTGCCGCTTGGTTTCAGAACGACTTGCATTGAATTTCACTATGCTTTGCCAGGCATTCATTCTGGAACAAAAGTGATTTTCTCGGCGAGTTAAGCATTTTGAGTAATTTGCCGATTGGTTTCAGAACGACTTGCATTGAAATTAACTATTTATTGCCAGGCATTCATTGTGGAAAGAAAGTGATTTTCTCGGCGAGTTAAGCATTTTGAGTAATTTGCCGATTGGTTTCAGAACGTCTTGCATT
>NW_027308357.1:95000-121038 GCF_047496885.1 Scyliorhinus torazame | reverse complement strand
GGAAGGATGGATGGCTGGATGGATGACTCGCTGGTGGGATGGATGGATGGATGGATGGCTGGATGGATGGCTGGATGGATGGATGCCTGGATGGATGGCTGGATGGATGGATGGATGGATGGATGGATGGATGGCTGGGTGGATGGATGGCTGGATGGATGAATGGCTGGATGGCTAGAAGGCTGGATGGATGGATGGCTGGATGGATGGCTGGATGGATGGATGGATGGATGGATGGATGGCTGGATGGATGGCTGGATGGAGGGATAGCTGGAGGGATGGATGGATGGCTGGATGGATGGCTGGATGGATGGATGTCTGGATGGATTGCTGGCTGGAGGAATGGATGGATGGATGGATGGCTGGATGGATGGCAGGATGGATGGATGGCTGGATGGATGGCTGGCTGGAGGGATGGATGGATGGATGGATAGCTGAATGGATGGCTGGATGGATGGATGGCTGGATGGATGGCTGGCTAGAGGGATGGATGGAAGGATGGCTGGATGGACGGCTGGATGGATGGAGGGCTGGATGGATGGCTGGCTGGAGGGATGGATTGATGGATGGATGGCTGGATGGATGGCTGGATGGATGGATGGCTGGATGGATGGCTGGCTGGATGGATAGATGGATGGATGTGTGGCTGGATGGAGGGATGGTTGGATGGTTGGCTGGCTGGAGGGATGGATGGATGGATGGCTGGATGGATGTCTGGATGGAGGGATGGCTGGATGGATGGCTGGCTGGAGGGATGGATGGATGGATGGATGGATGGATGGATGGCTGGATGGATGGCTGGATGGATGGATGGCTTAATGACTGGCTGGCTGGAGGGATGGATGGATGGATGGATGGCTGGATGGATGGCTGGATCGATGGATGGTTGGATATATGGCTGGCTGAAGGGATGGATGGATGGATGGATGGCTGGATGGATAGCTGGATAGAGGGATGGATGGCTGGATGGATGGCTGGATGGATGGATGGATGGATGGATGGCTTAATGACTGGCTGGCTGGAGGGATGGATGGATGGATGGATGGCTGGATGGATGGCTGGATGGATGGATGGCTGGATGAATGGCTGGCTGGAGAGATGGATGAATGGTTGGATGGCTGGATGGATGGCTGTATGGAGGGATGGCTGGATGGATGGCTGGCTGGAGTGACGGATGGATGCATGGCTGGATGGATGGCTGTGTGGAGGGATGGCTGGATGGAAGGCTGGAAGAATGGATGGATGGCTGGATGGATGGATGGATGGACGGATGGATGGAGGGATGGCTGGATGGATGGCTGGCTGGAGGGATGGATGGATGGATGGATGGATGGATGGCTGAATGGAGGAATGGCTGGATGGATGCTTGACTGGATGGATGGATGGATGGATGGATGGCCGGATGGATGGCTTGATGACAGGATGACTGGATGGATGGCTGGCTGGGCGGGTGGATTGCAGGATGGCTGGATGGAAGGCTGGATGGATGGATGGATGGATGGCTGGCTGGCTGGAGGTATGGATGGATGGATGAATGGCAGGATGGATGGCTGGATGGAGAGATGGATGAATGCATGGATGGCTGGATGGATGGCTGGATGGAGGGATGGCTGGATGGATGGCTGGCTGGAGGGATGGATGGATGGACGGGTGGCTGGATGGCTGGCTGAATGGATGGATGGCTGGATGGATGGCTTGCTGGAGGGATGGATGGATGGATGGATGGCTGGATGGATGGCTGGATAGATGGATGGCTGGATGAATGGCTGGCTGGATGGATGGCTGGAAGGATGGATGGCTGGTTGGATGACTCGCTGGTGGGATGGATGGATGGATGGATGGCTGGATGGATGGCTGGATGGATGGATGCCTGGATGGATGGCTGGATTGATGGATGGATGGATGGATGGATGGCTGGGTGGATGGATGGCTGGATGGATGAATGGCTGGATGGCTAGAAGGCTGGATGGATGGATGGCTGGATGGATGGCTGGATGGATGGATGGATGGATGGATGGATGGCTGGATGGATGGCTGGATGGAGGGATAGCTGGAGGGATGGATGGATGGCTGGATGGATGGCTGGATGGATGGATGTCTGGATGGATTGCTGGCTGGAGGAATGGATGGATGGATGGATGGCTGGATGGATGGCAGGATGGATGGATGGCTGGATGGATGGCTGGCTGGAGGGATGGATGGATGGATGGATAGCTGAATGGATGGCTGGATGGATGGATGGCTGGATGGATGGCTGGCTGGAGGGATGGATGGAAGGATGGCTGGATGGACGGCTGGATGGATGGAGGGCTGGATGGATGGCTGGCTGGAGGGATGGATTGATGGATGGCTGGCTGGAGGGATAGATGGATGGATGTGTGGCTGGATGGAGGGATGGTTGGATGGTTGGCTGGCTGGAGGGATGGATGGATGGATGGCTGGATGGATGTCTGGATGGAGGGATGGCTGGATGGATGGCTGGCTGGAGGGATGGATGGATGGATGGATGGATGGATGGCTGGATGGATGGCTGGATGGATGGATGGCTTAATGACTGGCTGGCTGGAGGGATGGATGGCTGGATGGATGGCTGGATCGATGGATGGTTGGATATATGGCTGGCTGAAGGGATGGATGGATGGATGGATGGCTGGATGGATAGCTGGATAGAGGGATGGATGGATGGATGGATGGCTGGATGGATGGCTGGATGGATGGATGGCTGGATGGATGGATGGATGGATGGATGCATGGATATATGGCTGGCTGGATGGATGGCTGGATGGATGGATGGCTGGATGAATGGCTGGCTGGAGAGATGGATGAATGGTTGGATGGCTGGATGGATGGCTGTATGGAGGGATGGCTGGATGGATGGCTGGCTGGAGTGACGGATGGATGCATGGCTGGATGGATGGCTGTATGGAGGGATGGCTGGATGGAAGGCTGGCTGAATGGATGGATGGCTGGATGGATGGATGGATGGACGGATGGATGGAGGGATGGCTGGATGGATGGCTGGCTGGAGGGATGGATGGATGGATGGATGGATGGATGGCTGGATGGAGGAATGGCTGGATGGATGCTTGACTGGAGGGATGGATGGATGGATGGATGGCTGGATGGATGGCTTGATGAATGGATCCATCCAGCCATCCATCCAGCCATCCATCCATCCATCCATCCCTCCAGCCAGCCATCCATCCAGCCATCCAACCATCCAGACACCAATCCAGCAATCCATCCATCCATCCCTCCAGCCAGCCAACCATCCGGACATCCATCCATCCAGCCATCCACCCAGCCACCCATCCATCCATCCATCTCTCCAGCCAGCCATCCATCCAGCCATCCATCTATCCAGCCATCCATCCAGCCATCCATCCAGCCATCCCTCCAGCCAGCCATCCATCCATCTATCCCTCCAGCCATCCATCCATCCATCCATCCAGCCAACCATCCAGCCATCCATCCATCCATCCGTCCATCCAGCCATCCATCCAGCCATCCATCCAGCTATCCATCCAACCTGCAATCCCTCCAGCCAGCCATCCATCCAGCCATCCATCCAACCAGCCATCCATCGAACCATCCACCCATCCATCACTCCAGCCATCCATCCATCCAGCCATCCATCCAACCAGCCATCCATCCAGCCATCCATCCATCCATCCATCCATCCATCCCTCCAGCCAGCCATCCATGCAGTCTTCCATCCATCCATCCCTCCAGCCAATCGCTCATCCAGCCGTCCATCCATCCAGCCATCCATCCAGCCATCCATCCAGCCATCCATCCCTCCAGCAATCCATCCATCCAACCATTCCTCCATCCAGCCATCCATCCAGCCATCCAGCATTCCATCCATCCCTCCAGCCAGATATCCATCCAGCCATCCCTCCATCCATCCGTCCATCCATCCATCCATGCAGCCATCCATCCATCCAGCCAGCCTTCCATCCAGCCATCCCTCCATACAGCCATCCATCCAGACATCCATCCATCCGTCACTCCAGCCAGTCATCCCTCCATCCAGCCATCCATCCAGCCATCCATCCATCCCTCCAGCCAGCCACCCATCCAGCCATCCCTCCATCCAGCCATCCATCCAGCCAATAATCCATCCATCCATCCCTCCAGCCAGCCATCCATCCAGCCATCCCTCCATCCAGCCATCCATCCAGCCATCCATCCATCCCTCCAGCCAGCCAACCATCCAGCCATCCCTCCATCCAGCCATCCATCCAGCCATCCATCCCTCCAGTCAAGCATCCATCCAGCCATTCCTCCATCCAGCCATCCATCCATCCATCCATCCATCCATCCCTCCAGCCAGCCATCCATCCAGCCATCCCTCCATCCATCCGTCCATCCATCCATCCATCCAGCCATCCATCCATTCAGCCAGCCTTCCATCCAGCCATCCCTCCATACAGCCATCCATCCAGCCATGCATCCATCCGTCACTCCAGCCAGCCATCCATCCAGCCATCCCTCCATACAGCCATCCATCCAGCCATCCAACCATTCATCCATCACTCCAGCCATCCATCCATCCAGCCATCCATCCAACCAGCCATCCATCCAGCCATCCACCCATCCATCCATCCATCCCTCCAGGCAGCCATCCATCCAGTCTTCCATCCATCCATCCCTCCAGCCAATCGCCCATCCAGCCGTCCATCCATCCAGCCATCCATCCAGCCATCCATCCCTCCAGCAATCCATCCATCCAACCATTCCTCCATCCAGCCATCCATCCAGCCATCCAGCATTCCATCCATCCCTCCAGCCAGATATCCATCCAGCCATCCCTCCATCCATCCGTCCATCCATCCATCCATCCAGCCATCCATCCATCCAGCCAGCCTTACATCCAGCCATCCCTCCATACAGCCATCCATCCAGCCATCCATCCATCCGTCACTCCAGCCAGTCATCCCTCCATCCAGCCATCCATCCAGCCATCCATCCATCCCTCGAGCCAGCCACCCATCCAGCCATCCCTCCATCCAGCCATCCATCCAGCCAATAATCCATCCATCCATCCCTCCAGCCAGCCATCCATCCAGCCATCCCTCCATCCAGCCATCCATCCAGCCATCCATCCATCCCTCCAGCCAGCCAACCATCCAGCCATCCCTCCATCCAGCCATCCATCCAGCCATCCATCCATCCATCCATCCATGCCTCCAGCCAGCCATGCATCCAGCCATCCTTCCATCCAGCCGTCCATCCGGCCATCCATCCATGACTCCATTCCTCCAGCCAGCCATCCATCCAGCCATCCATCGATCTAGCCATCCATTCAGCCAGCCATCCATCCATCCCTCCAGCCAGCCATCCATCTAGCCTTCCATCCATCCAGCCATCCGTCCAGCCATTCATTAATCCATCCATTCCTCCAGCCAGCAATCCATCCAGCCATCCATCCAGCCAGCCATCCAGCCATCCATCCATCCATCCATCCCTCCAGCCAGCCATCCATCCAGCCATCCATCCATCCATCCATCCCTCCAGCCAGCCATCCATCCAGCCATCCATCCATTCAGACATCCATCCAGCCATCCATCCAACCATCTATCCCTCCAGCCAGCCATCCCTCCGGACATCCATCCATTCAGCCATCCATTCAGCCATCCATCCATCCATCCATCTCTCCAGCTAGCCAGCCATCCAGCCATCCATCTATCCAGCCATCCATCCAGCCATCCATCCATCCATCCCTCCAGCCAGCCATCCATCCTTCCATCCCTCCAGCCAGCCATCCATCCAGCCATCCATCCATCCCGCCATCCATCCAGCCATCCATCCATCCGTCCATCCATCCATCCAGCCATCCATCCAGCCATCCATCCAGCCATCCATCCATCCATCCAGCCAGCCATATATCCATGCATCCATCCAGCCATCCATCCATCCAGCCATCCATCCAGCCATCCATCCATCCATCCATCCATCCCTCCATCCATCCGCCCATCCATCCATCCATCCAGCCTTCCATCCATCCATCCAGCCAACCAGCCATCCATCCATCCAGCCAGCCATCTAGACATCCAGCCATCCATCCAGCCGTCCATCCAGCCTTCCATCCATCCGTCCATCCCTCCAGCCAGCCATCCATCCAGCCATCCATTCGGCCATTCATCCATCCATCCATCCCTCCAGCCAGCCATCCATCCAGCCATCCCTCCATCCAGCCATCCATCCAGCCGTCCATCCATCCATCCATCCCTCCAGTCAGCCATCCAGCCAGCCATCCATCCATCCAGCCGTCCATCCAGCCATCCATCCATCCCTCCAGCCAGCCAACCATACAGCCATCCCTCCATCCAGCCATCCATCCAGCCAATAATCCATCCATCCATCCCTCCAGCCATCCATCCATCCAGTCACCGCACCATCCAGCCATCAATCCAGCCATCCATCCATCCCTCCAGCCAGCCAACTATCCAGACATCCCTCCATCCAGCCATCCATCCAGCCATCCATCCATCCCTCCAGCCAACCGTCCATCGAGCCATCCATCCATGCAGCCAGCCATCCAGCCATCCATCCATCAATCCATCCCTCCAGCCAGCCATGCATCCAGCCATCCTTCCATCCAGCCGTCCATCCGGCCATCCATCCATGACTCCATTCCTCCAGCCAGCCATCCATCCAACCATCCTTCGATCTAGCCATCCATTCAGCCATCCATCCATCCATCCCTCCAGCCAGCCATCCATCCAGCCTTCCATCCATCCAGCCATCCGTCCAGCCATTCATTAATCCATCCATTCCTCCAGCAAACAATCCATCCAGCCATCCATCCAGCCATCCATCCAGCCATCCATCCATCCATCCCTCCAGCCAGCCATCCATCCAGCCATCCATCCATCCAGCCATCCATCCAGCCATCCATCCATCCATCCATCCCACCAGCCAGCCATCCATCCAGCCATTCATCCATCCAGACATCCATCCAGCCATCCATCCATCCATCCATCCCTCCAGCCAGCCAACCATCCGGACATCCATCCATCCAGCCATCCACCCAGCCACCCACCCATCCATCCATCTCTCCAGCCAGCCAGCCATCCATCTATCTAGCCATCCATCCAGCCATCCATCCAGCCATCCATCCAGCCAGCCATCCATCCATCTATCCCTCCAGCCAGCCATCCATCCAGCCATCCATCCATCCAGCCATCCATCCAGCCATCCATCCATCCATCCATCCATCCAGCCATCCATCCAGCCATCCATCCATCCATCCCTCCAGCCAGCCATCCATCCAGCCATCCATCCAGCCAGCCATCCATCGAACCATCCACCCATACATCACTCCAGCCACCCATCCATCCAGCCATCCATCCATCCAGCCATCCATCCAGCCATCCATCCATCCATCCATCCATCCCTCCAGCCAGCCATCCATCCAGCCATCCATCCATCCATCCCTCCAGCCAATCGCCCATCCAGCCGTCCATCCATCCAGCCATCCATCCAGCCATCCAACCAGCCATCCATCCCTCCAGCAATCCACCCATCCAACCATTCCTCCATGCAGCCATCCATCCAGCCATCCATCCATCCATCCATCCCTCCAGCCAGATATCCATCAAGCCATCCCTCCATCCATCCGTCCATCCATCCATCCATCCAGCCATCCATCCATCCAGCCAGCCTTCCATCCAGCCATCTCTCCATACAGCCATCCATCCAGCCATCCATCCATCCGTCACTTCATCCAGTCATCCCTCCATCCAGCCATCCATCCATCCCTCCAGCCAGCCGCCCATCCAGCCATTCCTCCATCCAGCCATCCATCCAGCCAATAATCCATCCATCCATCCCTCCAGCCAGCCATCCATCCAGCCATCCATCCATCCAGCCATCCATCCAGCCATCCATCCATCCCTCCAGCCAGCCAACCACCCAGCCATCCCTCCATCCAGCCATCCATCCAGCCATCCAACAATCCATCCATCCATCCCTCCAGCCAGCCATCCATCGATCCATCCATCCATCCAGCCAGCCATCCAGACAACCATCCATCAATCCATCCCTCCAGCCAGCCATGCATCCAGCCATCCTTCCATCCAGCCGTCCATCCGGCCATCCATCCATGACTCCATTGTCCAGCCAGCCATCCATCCAGCCATCCATCGATCTTGCCATCCATTCAGCCAGACATCCATCCATCCCTCCAGCCAGCCATCCATCCAGCCTTCCATCCATCCAGCCATCCGTCCAGCCATTCATTAATCCATCCATTCCTCCAGCCAGCAATCCATCCAGCCATCCATCCAGCCATCCATCCAGCCATCCATCCAGCCATCCATCCATCCATCCATCCATCCCTCCAGCCAGCCATGCATCCAGCCATCCTTCCATCCAGCCGTCCATCCGGCCATCCATCCATGACTCCATTCCTCCAGCCAGCCATCCATCCAGCCATCCATCGATCTAGCCATCCATTCAGCCAGCCATCCATCCATCCCTCCAGCCAGCCATCCATCTAGCCTTCCATCCATCCAGCCATCCGTCCAGCCATTCATTAATCCATCCATTCCTCCAGCCAGCAATCCATCCAGCCATCCATCCAGCCAGCCATCCAGCCATCCATCCATCCATCCATCCCTCCAGCCAGCCATCCATCCAGCCATCCATCCATCCATCCATCCCTCCAGCCAGCCATCCATCCAGCCATCCATCCATTCAGACATCCATCCAGCCATCCATCCAACCATTTATCCCTCCAGCCAGCCATCCCTCCGGACATCCATCCATTCAGCCATCCATTCAGCCATCCATCCATCCATCCATCTCTCCAGCTAGCCAGCCATCCAGCCATCCATCTATCCAGCCATCCATCCAGCCATCCATCCATCCATCCCTCCAGCCAGCCATCCATCCTTCCATCCCTCCAGCCAGCCATCCATCCAGCCATCCATCCATCCCGCCATCCATCCAGCCATCCATCCATCCGTCCATCCATCCAGCCAATAATCCATCCATCCATCCCTCCAGCCAGCCATGCATCCAGCCACCCCACCATCCAGCCATCAATCCAGCCATCCATCCATCCCTCCAGCCAGCCAACCATCCAGCCATCCCTCCATCCAGCCATCCATCCAGCCATCCATCCATCCCTCCAGCCAGCCGTCCATCGAGCCATCCATCCATGCAGCCAGCCATCCAGCCATCCATCCATCAATCCATCCCTCCAGCCAGCCATGCATCCAGCCATCCTTCCATCCAGCCGTCCATCCGGCCATCCATCCATGACTCCATTCCTCCAGCCAGCCATCCATCCAACCATCCTTCGATCTAGCCATCCATTCAGCCATCCATCCATCCATCCCTCCAGCCAGCCAGCCATCCAGCCTTCCATCCATCAAGCCATCCGTCCAGCCATTCATTAATCCATCCATTCCTCCAGCAAACAATCCATCCAGCCATCCATCCAGCCATCCATCCAGCCATCCATCCATCCATCCCTCCAGCCAGCCATCCATCCAGCCATCCATCCATCCAGCCATCCATCCAGCCATCCATCCATCCATCCATCCCACCAGCCAGCCATCCATCCAGCCATCCATCCATCCAGACATCCATCCAGCCATCCATCCATCCATCCATCCCTCCAGCCAGCCAACCATCCGGACATCCATCCATCCAGCCACCCACCCAGCCACCCACCCATCCATCCATTTCTCCAGCCAGCCAGCCATCCAGCCATCCATCTATCTAGCCATCCATCCAGCCATCCATCCAGCCGTCCCTCCAGCCAGCCATCCATCCATCTATCCCTCCAGCCAGCCATCCATCCAGCCATCCATCCATCCAGCCATCCATCCAGCCATCCATCCATCCATCCATCCATCCATCCATCCATCCAGCCATCCATCCATCCATCCGTCCATCCAGCCATCCATCCAGCCATCCATCCAGCCATCCAACCATCCTTCGATCCCTCCAGCCAGCCATCCATCCAGCCATCCATCCAGCTAGCCATCCATCGAACCATCCACCCATCCATTACTCCAGCCATCCATCCATCCAGCCATCCATCCAGCCATCCATCCATCCATCCCTCCAGCCAATCGCCCATCCAGCCGTCCATCCATCCAGCCATCCATCCAGCCATCCATCCAGCCATCCATCCCTCCAGCAATCCACCCATCCAACCATTCCTCCATGCAGCCATCCATCCAGCCATCCATCCATCCATCCCTCCAGCCAGATATCCATCAGGCCATCCCTCCATCCATCCGTCCATCCATCCATCCATCCAGCCATCCATCCATCCAGCCAGCCTTCCATCCAGCCATCCCTCAATACAGCCATCCATCCAGCCATCCATCCATCCGTCACTCCAGCCAGTCATCCCTCCATCCAGCCATCCATCCAGCCATCCATCCATCCCTCCAGCCAGCCGCCCATCCAGCCATCCCTCAATTCAGCCATCCATCCAGCCAATAATCCATCCATCCATCCCTCCAGCCAGCCATCCATCCAGCCATCCCTCCATCCAGCCATCCATCCAGCCATCCATCCATCCCTCCAGCCAGCCAACCATCCAGCCATCCCTCCATCCAGCCAACAATCCAGCCATCCATCCATCGATCCATCCATCCATCCAGCCAGCCATCCAGACAACCATCCATCAATCCATCCCTCCAGCCAGCCATGCATCCAGCCATCCTTCCATCCAGCCGTCCATCCGGCCATCCATCCATGACTCCATTCCTCCAGCCAGCCATCCATTCAGCCAGCCATCGATCTTGCCATCCATTCAGCCAGACATCCATCCATCCCTCCAGCCAGCCATCCATCCAGCTTTCCATCCATCCATCCCTACAGCCAGCCATCCATCCAGCCATCCATCCATCCATCCATCCCTTCAGCCTGCCATCCATCCAGCCATCCATCCATCCAGACATCCATCCAGCCATCCATCCAACCATCTATCCCTCCAGCCAGCCATCCATCCGGTCATCCATCCATCCAGCCATCCATTCAGCCACCCATCCATTCATCCATCTCTCCAGCCAGCCAGCCAGCCAGCCATCCATCTATCCAGCCATCCATCAAGCCATCCATCCACCCATCCCTCCAGCCAGCCATCCATCCATCCATCCCTCCAGCCAGCCATCCAGCCAGCCATCCATCCATCCGCCATCCATCCAGCCACCGATCCATCCGTCCATCCATCCATCCAGCCATCCATCCAGCCATCCATCCAGCCATCCATCCATCCATCCAGCCATTCATCCATGCATCCATCCATCCATCCATCCCTCCAGCCAGCCATCACTCCAACCATCCATCCATCCAGCCATCCATCCATCAATCCACCCGCCCAGCCAGCCATCCATCCAGCCATCCAGCCATCCAGTCATCCATCCAGCCATCCATCCATTCATCCATCCCTCCAGCCAGCCACCAATCCAGCCATCCGTCCATCCAGCCATCCATTCAGCCATCCATCCATCCATCCATCCCTTCAGCCAGCCATCCATTCGGCCATCCATCCAGACATCCATCCATCCATCCCTCCAGCCAGCCATCCATCCAGCCATCCATCCATCCAGCCATCCATCCAGCCATCCTTCCATCCATCTATCCCTCCTGCCAGCCATCCATCCAGCCATCCATCCATCCAACCATCCATCCAGCCATCCATCCATCCATCCTTCCCTCCAGCCAGCCATCCATTCAGCCATCCATCCACACAGCCATCCATCCAGCCATCCATCCATCCATCCTTCCCTGCAGCCAGCCATCCATCCAGCCATCCATCCATCCAGCCACCCATCCAACCATCCATCCATCCATCCATCCCTCCAGCCAGACATTCATCCTGCCAGCCCTCCATCCAGACATCCATCCAGCCATCCAACCATTCATCCATCTCTCCAGTCAGCCTTACATCCAGCCATCCATCCATCCATCCATCCCTCCAGCCAGCCAACCAACCAGCGATCCCTCCATCCAGCCATCCATCCATCCAGCCATCCATCCAGACATCCATCCATCCATCTATCCCTCCTGCCAGCCATCCATCCAGCCATCCATCCATCCCTCCATCCATCCAGCCATCCATCCGTCCCTCCAGCCAGCCATCCATCCAGCCATCCATCCATCAAGCCATCCATCCAGCCATCCATCCATCCATCCTTCGCTCCAGCCAGCCATCCATGCAGCCATCCATCCATCCAGCCACCCATCCAGCCAACCATCCATCCATCCAACCCTCCAGCCAGTCATCCATCCTGCCATCCCGGCATCCAGCCATCCATCCAGCCATCCAACCATTCATCCATCTCTCCAGCCAGCCAGACATCCAGCCATCCTTCCATCCAGCCATCCATCCAGCCATCCATCCATCCATCCATCCCTCCAGCCAGACAGTCATTAAGCCATCCATGCATCCATCCATCCATCCAGCCATCCATCCAGCCATCCATTCATCCAGCCAGCCATCCATCCAGCCATCCCTCCATCCAGCCATCCATCCAGCCATCCATCCATCCATCCATCCATCCATCCCTCCAGCCAGCCAACCAACCAGCCTTCCCTCCATCCAGCCATCCATCCATCCATCCATCCCCCCAGCCAGCCATCCATCCAGCCATCCATCCAGCTATCCATCCAGCCATCCATCCATCAATCCATCCCTCCAGCCAGCCATCCATCAGCCATCTATCCAACCAGCCGTCCATCCAGCCATCGATCCATCCATCCATCCCTTCAGCCTGCCATCCATCCAGCCATCCATCCAGCCAGCCATCCATCCAGCCATCCATCCATCAATCCATCCATCCAGCCAGCCATCCATCCAGCCATCCATCCATCCTGCCATCTGTCCAGCCATCCATTCGGCCATCCATCCATTCATCCATCCCTCCAGCCAGCCACCATTCGGCCATCCATCCATCCAGCCATCCATTCATCCATCGCTCCAGCCAGCCATCCATCCAGCCATCCATCCAGCCATCCATCCATCCATCGATCCCTCCTGCCAGCCATCCATCCAACCATCCATCCATCCAGCCATCCATCCAGCCATCCATCCATCCATCCATCCCTCCATCCAGCCATCCATCCATCCATCCATCCCTCCGGACAGCCATCCATCCAGCCATCCATCCATCCAGCCATCCATCCAGCCATCCATCCATCCCTCCAGCTATCCCTACATCCAGCCATCCATCCAGCTATCCATCCATCCATCCATTCATCCTTCCAGCCATCCATCCAGCCATCCATCCATCCAGCCTTCCAGCCATCCAGCCATCCATCCATCCACCCATCCATCCATCCTGCCATCCATCCATCCATCCATCCATCCATCCATCCAGCCATCCATCCATCCAGCCATCCATCCAGCCATCCATCCATCAATCCATCCCGCCAGCGAGTCATCCATCCAGCCATCCATCCATCCAGCCATCCATCCAGCCATCCATCCATCCATCCATACCTCCAGCCAGCCATTCATCCAGCCATCTATCCATCCAGCCATCCATCCAGCCATCCATCCATCAATCCATCCCTCCAGCAAGCCGTCCATCCAGCCATCCATCCATCCTGCCATCCATCCAGCCATCCGTCCATCCATCCATCCCTCCATCCAGCCATCCACCCAGCCAACCCTCCATCAAGCCATCCATCCAGCCATCCATGCATTCATCCATCTCTCCATCCAGCCATCTATCCAGCCATTCATCCATCCATCCATACCTCCAGCCAGCCAGCCATCCATCCATCCATCCATCCATCCAGCCATCCACCCAGCCATCCATCCATCAATCCACCCGCCCAGCCAGCCATCCATCCAGCCATCCAGCCATCCAGCCATCCATTCAGCCATCCATCCATCCATCCCTTCAGCCAGCCATCCATTCGGCCATCCATCCATCCAGCCATCCATCCATCCATCCCTCCAGCCAGCCATCCATCCAGCCATCCATCCATCCTGCCATCCTTCCAGCCATCCATCCAGCCATCCATCCATTCATCCATCCCTCCAGCCAGCCATCCATCCAGCCATCCATCCATCCAGCCATCCATTCAGCCATCCATCCATCCATCCCTTCAGCCAGCCATCCATTCGGCCATCCATCCATCCAGCCATCCATCCATCCATCCCTCCAGCCAGCCATCCATCCAGCCATCCATCCATCCTGCCATCCTTCCAGCCATCCATCCATCCATCCCTCCTGCCAGCCATCCATCCAGCCATCCATCCATCCAACCATCCATCCAGCCATCCATCTATCCATCCGTCCCTCCAGCCAGCCATCTATCCAGCCATTCATCCATCCATCCATACCTCCAGCCAGCCAGCCAGCCATCCATCCATCCATCCAGCCATCCATCCAGCCATCCATCCATCAATCCACCCGCCCAGCCAGCCATCCATCCAGCCATCCAGCCATCCAGTCATCCATCCAGCCATCCATCCATTCATCCATCCCTCCAGCCAGCCACCAATCCAGCCATCCATCCATCCAGCCATCCATTCAGCCATCCATCCATCCATCCATCCCTTCAGCCAGCCATCCATTCGGCCATCAATCCATCCAGCCATCCATCCATCCATCTCTCCAGCCAGCCATTCATCCAGCCATCCATCCATCCTGCCATCCTTCCAGCCATCCATCCATCCCTCCTGCCAGCCATCCATCCAGCCATCCATCCATCCAGCCATCCATCCAGCCATCCATCCATCCATCCTTCCTTCCAGCCAGTCATCCATCCAGCCAGCCAACCATCCAGCCATCCCACCATCCAGCCATCCATCCATCCATCCCACCAGCCAGCCATCCATGCAGCCATCCATCCAGCTATCCATCCAGCCATCCATCCATCAATCCATCCCTCCAGCCAGCCATCCATCCAGCCATCCATCCATCCAGCCGTCCATCTAGCCATCCATCCATCCATCCTTCCCTTCAGCCTGCCATCCATCCAACCATCCATCCATCCAGCCACCCATCCAGCCATCCATCCATCAATCCATCCATCCAGCCAGCCATCCATCCATCCATCCATCCATCCTGCCATCTATCCAGCCATCCATTCAGCCATCCATCCATCCATCCAGCCATCCAGCCATCCAACCATCCATTCAGCCAGCCATCCATCCAGCCATCCAGCCATCCAGCCATCCATCCAGCCATCCATCCATTCATCCATCTCTCCAGCCAGCCATCCATCCAGCCATCCATCCATCCAGCCATCCTTTCAGCCATCCATCCATCCATCCATCCCTTCAGCCAGCCATCCATTCGGCCATCCATCCATCCAGCCATCCATCCATCCATCCCTCCAGCCAGCCATCCATCCAGCCATCCATCCATCCTGCCATCCTTCCAGCCATCCATCCATCCATCCATCCCTCCTGCCAGCCATCCATCCAGCCATCCATCCCTCCTGCCAGCCATCCATCCAGCCATCCATCTATCCAACCATCCATCCAGCCATCCATCCATCCATCCGTCCCTCCAGCCAGCCATCCATCCAGCCATCCATCCATCCAGCCATCCATCCAGCCATCCATCCATCCATCCTTCGTTGCAGCCAGTCATCCATCCAGCCATCCATCCATTCAGCCACCCATCCAGCCATCCATCCATCCATCCATACCTCCAGCCAGTCATCCTGCCAGCCATCCATCCAACCAGCCATCCATCCAGCCATCCATCCATCCATTCCTCCAGCCAGCCTTCATCCAGCCATCCACCCATCCAGCCATCCATCCAGCCGTCCATCCATCCATCCCTCCAGCAAGCCATCCATCAAGCCATCCATCAAGCCATCCATCCATCCATCCAGCCATCCATCCATCCATCCATTCCTGCAGCCAGCCATCCATCAAGCCATCCCTCCATCCAGCCATCCATCCAGCCATCCAACCATTCATCCATCTCTTCAGCCAGCCATACATCCAGCCATCCATCCATCCAGCCATCCATCCAGCCATCCATTCATCCATCCATCCCTCCAGCCAGCCAGTCATTAAGCCATCCAACCATTCAGCCATCCATCCAGCAATCCATCCAGCCATCCATCCCTCCAGCCAGCCATCCATCCAGCCATCCCTCCATCCAGCCATCCATGCAGCCATCCATCCATTCATTCATCCATCCCTCCAGCCAGCCATCCATCCAGCCATCCATCCATCCAGCCATCCATTCAGCCATCCATCCATCCATCCCTTCAGCCAGCCATCCATTCGGCCATCCATCCATCCAGCCATCCATCCATCCATCCTTCCAGCCATCCATCCATCCATCCATCCCTCCTGCCAGCCATTCATCCAGCCATCCATCCATCCAACCATCCATCCAGCCATCCATCCATCCATCCGTCCCTCCAGCCAGCCATCTATCCAGCCATTCATCCATCCATCCATACCTCCAGCCAGCCAGCCAGCCATCCATCCATCCATCCAGCCATCCATCCAGCCATCCATCCATAAATCCACCCGCCCAGCCAGCCATCCATCCAGCCATCCAGCCATCCAGTCATCCATCCAGCCATCCATCCATTCATCCATCCCTCCAGCCAGCCACCAATCCAGCCATCCATCCATCCAGCCATCCATTCAGCCATCCATCCATCCATCCATCCCTTCAGCCAGCCATCCATTCGGCCATCAATCCATCCAGCCATCCATCCATCAATCCCTCCAGCCAGCCATCCATCCAGCCATCCATCCATCCTGCCATCCTTCCAGCCATCCATCCATCCCTCCAGCCAGCCATCCATCCAGCCTTCCATCCATCCAGCCATCCATCCAGCCATCCATCCATCCATCCTTCCTTCCAGCCAGTCATCCATCCAGCCAGCCAACCATCCAGCCATCCCACCATCCAGCCATCCATCCATCCATCCCACCAGCTAGCCATCCATGCAGCCATCCATCCAGCTATCCATCCAGCCATCCATCCACCAATCCATCCCTCCAGCCAGCCATCGATCCAGCCATCCATCCATCCAGCCTGCCATCCATCCAGCCATCCATCCATCCAGCCACCCATCCAGCCATCCATCCATCAATCCATCCATCCAGCCAGCCATCCATCCATCCATCCATCCATCCTGCCATCTATCCAGCCATCCATTCAGCCATCCATCCATCCATCCAACCATCCATTCAGCCAGCCATCCAGCCATCCATCCATTCATCCATCTCTCCAGCCAGCCAGCCATCCAGCCATCCATCCATCCAGCCATCCTTTCAGCCATCCATCCATCCATCCATCCCTTCAGCCAGCCATCCATTCGGCCACCCATCCATCCAGCCATCCATCCATCCCTCCAGCCAGCCATTCATCCAGCCATCCATCCATCCTGCCATCCTTCCAGCCATCCATCCATCCATCCATCCCTCCTGCCAGCCATCCATCCAGCCATCCATCCCTCCTGCCAGCCATCCATCCAGCCATCCATCTATCCAACCATCCATCCAGCCATCCATCCATCCATCCGTCCCTCCAGCCAGCCATCCATCCAGCCATCCATCCATCCAGCCATCCATCCAGCCATCCATCCATCCATCCTTCCTTGCAGCCAGTCATCCATCCAGCCATCCATCCATTCAGCCACCCATCCAGCCATCCATCCATCCATCCATACCTCCAGCCAGTCATCCAGCCAGCCATCCATCCAACCAGCCATCCATCCAGCCATCCATCCATCCATTCCTCCAGCCAGCCTTCATCCAGCCATCCACCCATCCAGCCATCCATCCAGCCGTCCATCCATCCATCCCTCAAGCAAGCCATCCATCAAGCCATCCATCAAGCCATCCATCCATCCATCCAGCCATCCATCCATCCATCCATCCATCCATCCAGCCATCCATCCGTCCATCCATCCCTCCAGCCAGCCATTCAGCCGTCCAACCATTCATCCATCTCTTCAGCCAGCCATACATCCAGCCATCCATCCATCCAGCCATCCATCCAGCCATCCATTCATCCATCCATCCCTCCAGCCAGCCAGTCATTAAGCCATCCAACCATTCAGCCATCCATCCAGCAATCCATCCAGCCATCCATCCCTCCAGCCAGCCTTCCATCCAGCCATCCCTCCATCCAGCCATCCATGCAGCCATCCATCCATTCATCCATCCATCCCTCCAGCCAGCCAATCATCCAGCCATCCCACCATCCAGCCATCCATCCATCACACCAGCCAGCCATCCATGCAGCCATTCATCCATCTATCCATCCATCCATCAATCCATCCCTCCAGCCAGCCATCCATCCAGCCATCCATCCATCCAGCCGTCCATCCAGCCATCCATCCATCCATCCAACCCTTCAGCCTGCCATCCATCCAGCCATCCATCCATCCAGCCACCCATCTAGCCATCCATCCATCAATCCATCCGTCCAGCCAGCCATCCATCCAGCCATCCATCCATCCTGCCATCTATCCAGCCATCCATTCAGCCATCCATCCATCCATCAATCCCTCCAGCCAGCCAACCATTCGACCATCCATCCATCCAGCCATCCATTCATCCATCCCTTCAGCCAGCCATCCATTCGGCCATCCATCCAGACATCCATCCATCCATCCATCCCTCCTGCCAGCCATCCATCCAGCCATTCTTCCATCCAGCCATCCATCCAGCCATCCATCCAGCCATCCATCCAGCCATCCATCCATCCATCCCTCCAGCCAGCCATCCATCCAGCCATCCATCCATCCAGCCATCCATCCAGCCATCCATCCATCCATCCATCTCTCCAGCCAGTCATCCATCCAGCCATCCATCCATCCATCCATCCTGCCATCCATCCATCCATCCATCCATCCCTCCAGACAGCCATTCATCCAGCCATCCATCCATTCAGCCATCCATCCAGACATCCATCCATCCATCCATCCCTCCAGCCAGCCATCCATCTAGCCATCCATCCATTCAGCCATCCATCCAGCCATCCATCCATCCATCCATCCCTCCAGCCAGCCATCCATCCAGCCATCCCTCTATCCAGCCATCCATCCAGCCATCCATCCATCCATCCATCCCTCCAGCCAGCCATACATCCAGCCATCCATCGTTCCAGCCATCCATCCAGCCATCCATCCATCCATCCATCCCTCCAGCCATCCAGTCATTAAGCCATCCATCCATCCAGCCATCCATCCAGCCGTCCATCCATCCATCCATCCCTCCAGCCAGCCATCCATCCAGCCATCCCTCCATCCAGGCATCCATCCAGCCATCCATCCATCAATCCATCCCTCCAGCCAGCCATGATCCAGCCATCCATCCATCCAGCCGTCCATCCAGCCATCCATCCATCCATCCATCCCTCCAGCCAGCCATCCATCCAGCCATCCATCCAGCCAGCCATCCATCCAGCCATCCATCCATCCATCCATTCCTCCAGCCAGCCATCCATCCAACCATCAATCCATCCAGCCATCCATCCAGCCATCCATCCATCCCTCCAGCCAGCCATCCATCCAGCCATCCATCCATCCAGCCAGCCATCCATCCATCCCTCCAGCCAGCCATCCATCCAGCCATCCGTCCATCCATCCATCCATCCAGCAATCCATCCAGCCATCCATCCATCCATTCTTCCCTCCAGCCAGTCATCCATCCAGCCATTCCTCCATCCAGCCATCCATCCAGCCATCCTTCCATCCATCCATCCCTCTAGCCAGCCATCCATCCAGCCATTTCTCCATCCAGCCATCCATCCAGCCATCCATCCATCCATCCATCTCTCAGCCAGCCATACATCCAGCCATCCATCCATTCAGCCATTCATCCAGCCATCCACCAATCCATCCATCCCTCCAGCCAGCCAGCCATTAAGCCATCCATCCATCCAGCCATCCATCCAGCCATCCATCCATCCCTCCAGCCAGCCATCCATCCAGCCATCCCTCCATCCAGCCATCCATCCAACCATCCATCCATCCATCCATCCATCCAGCCAGCCAGCCATCTATCCAGCCATCCCTCCATCCAGCCATCCATCCATCCATCCCTCCAGCCAGCCATCCATCCAGCCATCCATCCATCCAGCCATCCATCCAGCCATCCATCCATCAATCCATCCCTCCAGCCAGCCATCCATCCAGCAATCCATCCGAACCATCCGTCCATCCAGCCATCCATCCATCCATGCATCTCTCCAGCCAGCCATCCATCCAGCCATCCATCCATCCATCCATCCCTCCAGCCAGCCAACCATCCAGCCATCCCTCCATCCAGCCATCCATCCATCCATCCATCCATCCTGCCATCTATCCAGCCATCCATTCAGCCATCCATCCATCCATCCAGCCATCCAGCCATCCAACCATCCATTCAGCCAGCCATCCATCCAGCCATCCAGCCATCCAGCCATCCATCCAGCCATCCATCCATTCATCCATCTCTCCAGCCAGCCATCCATCCAGCCATCCATCCATCCAGCCATCCTTTCAGCCATCCATCCATCCATCCCTTCAGCCAGCCATCCATTCGGCCATCCATCCATCCATCCATCCATCCCTCCAGCCAGCCATCCATCCAGCCATCCATCCATCCTGCCATCCTTCCAGCCATCCATCCATCCATCCATCCCTCCTGCCAGCCATCCATCCAGCCATCCATCCCTCCTGCCAGCCATCCATCCAGCCATCCATCTATCCAACCATCCATCCAGCCATCCATCCATCCATCCGTCCCTCCAGCCAGCCATCCATCCAGCCATCCATCCATCCAGCCATCCATCCAGCCATCCATCCATCCATCCTTCCTTGCAGCCAGTCATCCATCCAGCCATCCATCCATTCAGCCACCCATCCAGCCATCCATCCATCCATCCATACCTCCAGCCAGTCATCCAGCCAGCCATCCATCCAACCAGCCATCCATCCAGCCATCCATCCATCCATTCCTCCAGCCAGCCTTCATCCAGCCATCCACCCATCCAGCCATCCATCCAGCCGTCCATCCATCCATCCCTCCAGCAAGCCATCCATCAAGCCATCCATCAAGCCATCCATCCATCCATCCAGCCATCCATCCATCCATCCATCCCTCCAGCCAGCCATCCATCAAGACATCCCTCCATCCTGCCATCCATCCAGCCATCCAACCATTCATCCATCTCTTCAGCCAGCCATACATCCAGCCATCCATCCATCCAGCCATCCATCCAGCCATCCTTTCATCCATCCATCCCTCCAGCCAGCCAGTCATTAAGCCATCCAACCATTCAGCCATCCATCCAGCAATCCATCCAGCCATCCATCCCTCCAGCCAGCCATCCATCCAGCCATCCCTCCATCCAGCCATCCATGCAGCCATCCATCCATTCATCCATCCATCCCTCCAGCCAGCCAATCATCCAGCCATCCCACCATCCAGCCATCCATCCATCACACCAGCCGGCCATCCATGCAGCCATTCATCCATCTATCCATCCAGCCATCCATCCATCAATCCATCCCTCCAGCCAGCCATCCATCCAGCCATCCATCCATCCAGCCGTCCATCCAGCCATCCATCCATCCATCCAACCCTTCAGCCTGCCATCCATCCAGCCATCCATCCATCCAGCCACCCATCTAGCCATCCATCCATCAATCCATCCGTCCAGCCAGCCATCCATCCAGCCATCCATCCATCCTGCCATCTCTCCAGCCATCCATTCAGCCATCCATCCATCCATCAATCCCTCCAGCCAGCCAACCATTCGACCATCCATCCATCCAGCCATCCATTCATCCATCCCTTCAGCCAGCCATCCATTCGGCCATCCATCCAGACATCCATCCATCCATCCATCCCTCCTGCCAGCCATCCATCCAGCCATTCTTCCATCCAGCCATCCATCCAGCCATCCATCCAGCCATCCATCCAGCCATCCATCCATCCATCCATCCCTCCAGCCAGCCATCCATCCAGCCATCCATCCATCCAGCCATCCATCCAGCCATCCATCCATCCATCCATCTCTCCAGCCAGTCATCCATCCAGCCATCCATCCATCCATCCATCCTGCCATCCATCCATCCATCCATCCATCCCTCCAGACAGCCATTCATCCAGCCATCCATCCATTCAGCCATCCATCCAGACATCCATCCATCCATCCATCCCTCCAGCCAGCCATCCATCTAGCCATCCATCCATTCAGCCATCCATCCAGCCATCCATCCATCCCTCCAGCCAGCCATCCATCCAGCCATCCCTCTATCCAGCCATCCATCCAGCCATCCATCCATCCATCCATCCCTCCAGCCAGCCATACATCCAGCCATCCATCGTTCCAGCCATCCATCCAGCCATCCATCCATCCATCCATCCCTCCAGCCATCCAGTCATTAAGCCATCCATCCATCCAGCCATCCATCCAGCCGTCCATCCATCCATCCATCCCTCCAGCCAGCCATCCATCCAGCCATCCCTCCATCCAGGCATCCATCCAGCCATCCATCCATCAATCCATCCCTCCAGCCAGCCATGATCCAGCCATCCATCCATCCAGCCGTCCATCCAGCCATCCATCCATCCATCCATCCCTCTAGCCAGCCATCCATCCAGCCATCCATCCATCCAGCCATCCATCCAGCCATCCATCCATCCATCCATTCCTCCAGCCAGCCATCCATCCAACCATCAATCCATCCAGCCATCCATCCAGCCATCCATCCATCCCTCCAGCCAGCCATCCATCCAGCCATCCATCCATCCAGCCAGCCATCCATCCATCCCTCCAGCCAGCCATCCATCCAGCCATCCGTCCATCCATCCATCCATCCAGCAATCCATCCAGCCATCCATCCATCCATTCTTCCCTCCAGCCAGTCATCCATCCAGCCATTCCTCCATCCAGCCATCCATCCAGCCATCCTTCCATCCATCCATCCCTCTAGCCAGCCATCCATCCAGCCATTTCTCCATCCAGCCATCCATCCAGCCATCCATCCATCCATCTATCTCTCAGCCAGCCATACATCCAGCCATCCATCCATTCAGCCATTCATCCAGCCATCCACCAATCCATCCATCCCTCCAGCTAGCCAGCCATTAAGCCATCCATCCATCCAGCCATCCATCCAGCCATCCATCCATCCCTCCAGCCAGCCATCCATCCAGCCATCCCTCCATCCAGCCATCCATCCAACCATCCATCCATCCATCCATCCATCCAGCCAGCCAGCCATCCATCCAGCCATCCCTCCATCCAGCCATCCATCCATCCATCCCTCCAGCCAGCCATCCATCCAGCCATCCATCCATCCAGCCATCCATCCAGCCATCCATCCATCAATCCATCCCTCCAGCCAGCCATCCATCCAGCAATCCATCCGAACCATCCGTCCATCCAGCCATCCATCCATCCATGCATCTCTCCAGCCAGCCATCCATCCAGCCATCCATCCATCCATCCATCCCTCCAGCCAGCCATCCATCCAGCCATCCATCCATCCATCCATCCTGCCATCTATCCAGCCATCCATTCAGCCATCCATTCATCCATCCAGCCATCCAGCCATCCAACCATCCATTCAGCCAGCCATCCATCCAGCCATCCAGCCATCCAGCCATCCATCCAGCCATCCATCCATTCATCCATCTCTCCAGCCAGCCATCCATCCAGCCATCCATCCATCCAGCCATCCTTTCAGCCATCCATCCATCCATCCATCCCTTCAGCCAGCCATCCATTCGGCCATCCATCCATCCAGCCATCCATCCATCCATCCCTCCAGCCAGCCATCCATCCAGCCATCCATCCATCCTGCCATCCTTCCAGCCATCCATCCATCCATCCATCCCTCCTGCCAGCCATCCATCCAGCCATCCATCCCTCCTGCCAGCCATCCATCCAGCCATCCATCTATCCAACCATCCATCCAGCCATCCATCCATCCATCCGTCCCTCCAGCCAGCCATCCATCCAGCCATCCATCCATCCAGCCATCCATCCAGCCATCCATCCATCCATCCTTCCTTGCAGCCAGTCATCCATCCAGCCATCCATCCATTCAGCCACCCATCCAGCCATCCATCCATCCATCCATACCTCCAGCCAGTCATCCTGCCAGCCATCCATCCAACCAGCCATCCATCCAGCCATCCATCCATCCATTCCTCCAGCCAGCCTTCATCCAGCCATCCACCCATCCAGCCATCCATCCAGCCGTCCATCCATCCATCCCTCCAGCAAGCCATCCATCAAGCCATCCATCAAGCCATCCATCCATCCATCCAGCCATCCATCCATCCATCCATCCCTCCAGCCAGCCATCCATCTAGCCATCCCTCCATCCAGCCATCCATCCAGCCATCCAACCATTCATCCATCTCTTCAGCCAGCCATACATCCAGCCATCCATCCATCCAGCCATCCATCCAGCCATCCATTCATCCATCCATCTCTCCAGCCAGCCAGTCATTAAGCCATCCAACCATTCAGCCATCCATCCAGCAATCCATCCAGCCATCCATCCCTCCAGCCAGCCATCCATCCAGCCATCCCTCCATCCAGCCATCCATGCAGCCATCCATCCATTCATTCATCCATCCCTCCAGCCAGCCATCCATCCAGCCATCCATCCATCCAGCCATCCATTCAGCCATCCATCCATCCCTTCAGCCTGCCATCCATTCGGCCATCCATCCATCCTGCCATCCATCCATCCATCCCTCCAGCCAGCCATCCATCCAGTCATCCATCCATCCTGCCATCCTTCCAGCCATCCATCCATCCATCCATCCCTCCTGCCAGCCATCCATCCAGCCATCCATCCATCCAACCATCCATCCAGCCATCCATCCATCCATCCGTCCCTCCAGCCAGCCATCTATCCAGCCATTCATCCATCCATCCATACCTCCAGCCAGCCAGCCAGCCATCCATCCATCCATCCAGCCATCCATCCAGCCATCCATCCATAAATCCACCCGCCCAGCCAGCCATCCATCCAGCCATCCAGCCATCCAGTCATCCATCCAGCCATCCATCCATTCATCCATCCCTCCAGCCAGCCACCAATCCAGCCATCCATCCATCCAGCCATCCATTCAGCCATCCATCCATCCATCCATCCCTTCAGCCAGCCATCCATTCGGCCATCAATCCATCCAGCCATCCATCCATCCATCCCTCCAGCCAGCCATCCATCCAGCCATCCATCCATCCTGCCATCCTTCCAGCCATCCATCCATCCATCCAGCCAGCCATCCATCCAGCCATCCATCCATCCAGCCATCCATCCAGCCATCCATCCATCCATCCTTCCTTCCAGCCAGTCATCCATCCAGCCAGCCAACCATCCAGCCATCCCACCATCCAGCCATCCATCCATCCATCCCACCAGCCAGCCATCCATGCAGCCATCCATCCAGCTATCCATCCAGCCATCCATCCATCAATACATCCCTCCAGCCAGCCATCCATCCAGCCATCCATCCATCCAGCCGTCCATCTAGCCATCCATCCATCCATCCATCCCTTCAGCCTGCCATCCATCCAGCCATCCATCCATCCAGCCACCCATCCAGCCATCCATTCATCAATCCATCCATCCAGCCAGCCATCCATCCATCCATCCATCCATCCTGCCATCTATCCAGCCATCCATTCAGCCATCCATCCATCCATCCAACCATCCATTCAGCCAGCCATCCATCCAGCCATCCAGCCATCCATCCAGCCATCCATCCATTCATCCATCTCTCCAGCCAGCCATCCATCCAGCCATCCATCCATCCATCCATCCTTTCAGCCATCCATCCATCCATCCATCCCTTCAGCCAGCCATCCATTCGGCCACCCATCCATCCAGCCAACCATCCATCCATCCCTCCAGCCAGCCATTCATCCAGCCATCCATCCATCCTGCCATCCTTCCAGCCATCCATCCATCCATCCATCCCTCCTGCCAGCCATCCATCCAGCCATCCATCCCTCCTGCCAGCCATCCATCCAGCCATCCATCTATACAACCATCCATCCAGCCATCCATCCATCCATCCGTCCCTCCAGCCTGCCATCCATCCAGCCAT